>NW_027617443.1:0-117055 GCF_964187855.1 Myxine glutinosa
GTTTTTTCCACACTAATACAAGTGCAAAAGTGGTTTCCTGCACCAACACAAGTGCGAAAAGTGGTTTTTCAACACTATCACAAGTGCAAAAAGTGTTTTTTCCACACTAGTACAAGTGCAAAAGTGGTTTCCTGCACCAACACAAGTGCGAAAAGTGGTTTTTCAACACTAACACAAGTGCGAAAAGTGTTTTTTCAACACTAACACAAGTGCGAAAAGTGGTTTTTCAACACTAACACAAGTGCGAAAAGTGTTTTTTCCACACTAATACAAGTGCAAAAGTGGTTTCCTGCACCAACACAAGTGCGAAAAGTGGTTTTTCAACACTAACACAAGTGCGAAAAGTGTTTTTTCCACACTAACACAAGTGCGAAAAGTGGTTTTTCAACACTAACACAAGTGCGAAAAGTGGTTTTTCAACACTATCACAAGTGCAAAAAGTGGTTTTTCAACACTAACTCAAGTGCAAAAAGTGGTTTTTCAACACTAACACAAGTGCGAAAAGTGTTTTTTCCACACTAATACAAGTGCAAAAGTGGTTTCCTGCACCAACACAAGTGCGAAAAGTGGTTTTTCAACACTAACACAAGTACGAAAAGTGGTTTTTCAACACTAACACAAGTGCGAAAAGTGTTTTTTCCACACTAATACAAGTGCAAAAGTGGTTTCCTGCACCAACACAAGTGCGAAAAGTGGTTTTTCAACACTAACACAAGTGCGAAAAGTGGTTTTTCAACACTAACACAAGTGCGAAAAGTGTTTTTTCCACACTAATACAAGTGAAAAAGTGGTTTCCTGCACCAACACAAGTGCGAAAAGTGGTTTTTCAACACCAACACAGGTGCGAAAAGTGGTTTTTCAACACTAACACAAGTGTGAAAAGTGGTTTTTCAACACTATCACAAGTGCAAAAAGTGTTTTTTCCACACTAATACAAGTGCAAAAGTGGTTTCCTGCACCAACACAAGTGCGAAAAGTGGTTTTTCAACACTAACACAAGTGCGAAAAGTGGTTTTTCAACACTAACACAAGTGCGAAAAGTGGTTTTTCAACACTAACACAAGTGCAAAAAGTGTTTTTTCCACACTAATACAAGTGCAAAAGTGGTTTCCTGCACCAACACAAGTGCGAAAAGTGGTTTTTCAACACTAACACAAGTGCGAAAAGTGGTTTTTCAACACTAACACAAGTGCGAAAAGTGGTTTTTCAACACTAACACAAGTGCGAAAAGTGTTTTTTCCACACTAATACAAGTGCAAAAGTGGTTTCCTGCACCAACCCAAGTGCGAAAAGTGGTTTTTCAACATTAACACAAGTGCGAAAAGTGGTTTTTCAACACTGTCACAAACGCAAAAAGTGTTTTTTCCACACTAATACAAGTGCAAAAGTGGTTTCCTGCACCAACACAAGTGCGAAAAGTGGTTTTTCAACACTATCACAAGTGCGAAAAGTGTTTTTTTCCACACTAACACAAGTGCGAAAAGTGGTTTTTCAACACTAACACAAGTGCGAAAAGTGGTTTTTCAACACTAACACAAGTGCGAAAAGTGTTTTTCCACACTAATACAAGTGCAAAAGTGGTTTCCTGCACCAACACAAGTGCGAAAAGTGGTTTTTCAACACGAACACAAGTGCGAAAAGTGGTTTTTCAACACTAACACAAGTGCGAAAAGTGGTTTTTCAACACTAACACAAGTGCGAAAAGTGGTTTTTCAACATTAACACAAGTGCGAAAAGTGGTTTTTCAACACTATCACAAGTGCAAAAAGTGGTTTTTCAACACTAACACAAGTGCGAAAAGTGGTTTTTCAACACTAACACAAGTGCGAAAAGTGTTTTTTCCACACTAATACAAGTGCAAAAGTGGTTTCCTGCACCAACACAAGTGCGAAAAGTGGTTTTTCAACACTAACACAAGTGCGAAAAGTGGTTTTTCAACACTAACACAAGTGCGAAAAGTGGTTTTTCAACACTATCACAAGTGCAAAAAGTGTTTTTTCCACATTAATACAAGTGCAAAAGTGGTTTCCTGCACTAACACAAGTGCAAAAAGTTGTTTTTCAACACTAACACAAGTGCGAAAAGTGTTTTTTCAACACTAACACAAGTGCGAAAAGTGGTTTTTCAACACCAACACAAGTTCGAAAAGTGTTTTTTCCACACTAATACAAGTGCAAAAGTGGTTTCCTGCACCAACACAAGTGTGAAAAGTGGTTTTTCAACACTAACACAAGTGCGAAAAGTGGTTTTTCAACACTAACACAAGTGTGAAAAGTGGTTTTTCAACACTATCACAAGTGCAAAAAGTGGTTTTTCAACACTAACTCAAGTGCGAAAAGTGGTTTTTCAACACTAACACAAGTGCGAAAAGTGTTTTTTCCACACTAATACAAGTGCAAAAGTGGTTTCCTGCACCAACACAAGTGCGAAAAGTGGTTTTTCAACACTAACACAAGTGCGAAAAGTGGTTTTTCAACACTAACACAAGTGCGAAAAGTGGTTTTTCAACACTAACACAAGTGCGAAAAGTGTTTTTTCCACACTAATACAAGTGCAAAAGTGGTTTCCTGCACCAACACAAGTGCGAAAAGTGGTTTTTCAACACTAACACAAGTACGAAAAGTGGTTTTTCAACACTAACACAAGTGCGAAAAGTGTTTTTTCCACACTAATACAAGTGCAAAAGTGGTTTCCTGCACCAACACTAGTGCGAAAAGTGGTTTTTCAACACTAACACAAGTGCGAAAAGTGGTTTTTCAACACTAAAATAAGTGCGAAAAGTGTTTTTTCCACACTAATACAAGTGCAAAAGTGGTTTCCTGCACCAACACAAGTGCGAAAAGTGGTTTTTCAACACTATCACAAGTGCAAAAAGTGTTTTTTCCACACTAGTACAAGTGCAAAAGTGGTTTCCTGCACCAACACAAGTGCGAAAAGTGGTTTTTCAACACTAACACAAGTGCGAAAAGTGTTTTTTCAACACTAACACAAGTGCGAAAAGTGGTTTTTCAACACTAACACAAGTGCGAAAAGTGTTTTTTCCACACTAATACAAGTGCAAAAGTGGTTTCCTGCACCAACACAAGTGCGAAAAGTGGTTTTTCAACACTAACACAAGTGCGAAAAGTGTTTTTTCCACACTAACACAAGTGCGAAAAGTGGTTTTTCAACACTAACACAAGTGCGAAAAGTGGTTTTTCAACACTATCACAAGTGCAAAAAGTGGTTTTTCAACACTAACTCAAGTGCAAAAAGTGGTTTTTCAACACTAACACAAGTGCGAAAAGTGTTTTTTCCACACTAATACAAGTGCAAAAGTGGTTTCCTGCACCAACACAAGTGCGAAAAGTGGTTTTTCAACACTAACACAAGTACGAAAAGTGGTTTTTCAACACTAACACAAGTGCGAAAAGTGTTTTTTCCACACTAATACAAGTGCAAAAGTGGTTTCCTGCACCAACACAAGTGCGAAAAGTGGATTTTCAACACTAACACAAGTGCGAAAAGTGGTTTTTCAACACTAACACAAGTGCGAAAAGTGTTTTTTCCACACTAATACAAGTGCAAAAGTGGTTTCCTGCACCAACACAAGTGCGAAAAGTGGTTTTTCAACACTAACACAAGTGCGAAAAGTGGTTTTTAAACACTAACACAAGTGCGAAAAGTGGTTTTTCAACACTAACACAAGTGCGAAAAGTGTTTTTTCCACACTAATACAAGTGCAAAAGTGGTTTCCTGCACCAACACAAGTGCGAAAAGTGGTTTTTCAACACTAACTCAAGTGCGAAAAGTGGTTTTTCAACACTAACACAAGTGCGAAAAGTGGTTTTTCAACACTAACACAAGTGCAAAAAGTGTTTTTTCCACACTAATACAAGTGCAAAAGTGGTTTCCTGCACCAACACAAGTGCGAAAAGTGGTTTTTCAACACTAACACAAGTGCGAAAAGTGGTTTTTCAACACTAACACAAGTGCGAAAAGTGGTTTTTCAACACTAACACAAGTGCGAAAAGTGTTTTTTCCACACTAATACAAGTGCAAAAGTGGTTTCCTGCACCAACCCAAGTGCGAAAAGTGGTTTTTCAACATTAACACAAGTGCGAAAAGTGGTTTTTCAACACTGTCACAAGTGCAAAAAGTGTTTTTTCCACACTAATACAAGTGCAAAAGTGGTTTCCTGCACCAACACAAGTGCGAAAAGTGGTTTTTCAACACTATCACAAGTGCGAAAAGTGTTTTTTCCACACTAACACAAGTGCGAAAAGTGGTTTTTCAACACTAACACAAGTGCGAAAAGTGGTTTTTCAACACTAACACAAGTGCGAAAAGTGTTTTTCCACACTAATACAAGTGCAAAAGTGGTTTCCTGCACCAACACAAGTGCGAAAAGTGGTTTTTCAACACGAACACAAGTGCGAAAAGTGGTTTTTCAACACTAACACAAGTGCGAAAAGTGGTTTTTCAACACTAACACAAGTGCGAAAAGTGGTTTTTCAACACTAACACAAGTGCAAAAAGTGTTTTTTCCACACTAATACAAGTGCAAAAGTGGTTTCCTGCACCAACACAAGTGCGAAAAGTGGTTTTTCAACACTAACACAAGTGCGAAAAGTGGTTTTTCAACACTAACACAAGTGCGAAAAGTGGTTTTTCAACACTAACACAAGTGCGAAAAGTGTTTTTTCCACACTAATACAAGTGCAAAAGTGGTTTCCTGCACCAACCCAAGTGCGAAAAGTGGTTTTTCAACATTAACACAAGTGCGAAAAGTGGTTTTTCAACACTGTCACAAGTGCAAAAAGTGTTTTTTCCACACTAATACAAGTGCAAAAGTGGTTTCCTGCACCAACACAAGTGCGAAAAGTGGTTTTTCAACACTATCACAAGTGCGAAAAGTGTTTTTTCCACACTAACACAAGTGCGAAAAGTGTTTTTTCCACACTAATACAAGTGCAAAAGTGGTTTCCTGCACCAACACAAGTGCGAAAAGTGGTTTTTCAACACTAACACAAGTGCGAAAAGTGGTTTTTCAACACTAACACAACTGCGAAAAGTGGTTTTTCAACACTAACACAAGTGCGAAAAGTGTTTTTTCCACACTAATACAAGTGCAAAAGTGGTTTCCTGCACCAACACAAGTTCGAAAAGAGGTTTTTCAACACTAACACAAGTGCGAAAAGTGATTTTTCAACACTAACACAAGTGCGAAAAGTGTTTTTCCACACCAACACAAGTGCGAAAAGTGGTTTTTCAACACTAACACAAGTGCGAAAAGTGGTTTTTCAACACTAACACAAGTGCGAAAAGTGGTTTTTCAACACCAACACAAGTGCGAAAAGTGTTTTTTCCACACTAATACAAGTGAAAAAGTGGTTTCCTGCACCAACACAAGTGCGAAAAGTGGTTTTTCAACACCAACACAGGTGCGAAAAGTGGTTTTTCAACACTAACACAAGTGTGAAAAGTGGTTTTTCAACACTATCACAAGTGCAAAAAGTGTTTTTTCCACACTAATACAAGTGCAAAAGTGGTTTCCTGCACCAACACAAGTGCGAAAAGTGGTTTTTCAACACTAACACAAGTGCGAAAAGTGGTTTTTCAACACTAACACAAGTGCGAAAAGTGGTTTTTCAACACTATCACAAGTGCAAAAAGTGTTTTTTCCACACTAATACAAGTGCAAAAGTGGTTTCCTGCACCAACATAAGTGCGAAAAGTGGTTTTTCAACACTAACACAAGTGCAAAAAGTGGTTTTTCAACACTAACACAAGTGCGAAAAGTGGTTTTTCAACACTAACACAAGTGCGAAAAGTGTTTTTTCCACACTAATACAAGTGCAAAAGTGGTTTCCTGCACCAACCCAAGTGCGAAAAGTGGTTTTTCAACATTAACACAAGTGCGAAAAGTGGTTTTTCAACACTGTCACAAGTGCAAAAAGTGTTTTTTCCACACTTATACAAGTGCAAAAGTGGTTTCCTGCACCAACACAAGTGCGAAAAGTGGTTTTTCAACACTATCACAAGTGCAAAAAGTGTTTTTTCCACACTAACACAAGTGCGAAAAGTGGTTTTTCAACACTAACACAAGTGCGAAAAGTGGTTTTTCAACACTAACACAAGTGCGAAAAGTGTTTTTCCACACTAATACAAGTGCAAAAGTGGTTTCCTGCACCAACACAAGTGCGAAAAGTGGTTTTTCAACACGAACACAAGTGCGAAAAGTGGTTTTTCAACACTAACACAAGTGCGAAAAGTGGTTTTTCAACACTAACACAAGTGCGAAAAGTGGTTTTTCAACATTAACACAAGTGCGAAAAGTGGTTTTTCAACACTATCACAAGTGCAAAAAGTGGTTTTTCAACACTAACACAAGTGCGAAAAGTGGTTTTTCAACACTAACACAAGTGCGAAAAGTGTTTTTTCCACACTAATACAAGTGCAAAAGTGGTTTCCTGCACCAACACAAGTGCGAAAAGTGGTTTTTCAACACTAACACAAGTGCGAAAAGTGGTTTTTCAACACTAACACAAGTGCGAAAAGTGGTTTTTCAACACTATCACAAGTGCAAAAAGTGTTTTTTCCACACTAATACAAGTGCAAAAGTGGTTTCCTGCACTAACACAAGTGCAAAAAGTTGTTTTTCAACACTAACACAAGTGCGAAAAGTGTTTTTTCAACACTAACACAAGTGCGAAAAGTGGTTTTTCAACACCAACACAAGTTCGAAAAGTGTTTTTTCCACACTAATACAAGTGCAAAAGTGGTTTCCTGCACCAACACAAGTGTGAAAAGTGGTTTTTCAACACTAACACAAGTGCGAAAAGTGGTTTTTCAACACTAACACAAGTGTGAAAAGTGGTTTTTCAACACTATCACAAGTGCAAAAAGTGGTTTTTCAACACTAACTCAAGTGCGAAAAGTGGTTTTTCAACACTAACACAAGTGCGAAAAGTGTTTTTTCCACACTAATACAAGTGCAAAAGTGGTTTCCTGCACCAACACAAGTGCGAAAAGTGGTTTTTCAACACTAACACAAGTGCGAAAAGTGGTTTTTCAACACTAACACAAGTGCGAAAAGTGGTTTTTCAACACTAACACAAGTGCGAAAAGTGTTTTTTCCACACTAATACAAGTGCAAAAGTGGTTTCCTGCACCAACACAAGTGCGAAAAGTGGTTTTTCAACACTAACACAAGTACGAAAAGTGGTTTTTCAACACTAACACAAGTGCGAAAAGTGTTTTTTCCACACTAATACAAGTGCAAAAGTGGTTTCCTGCACCAACACTAGTGCGAAAAGTGGTTTTTCAACACTAACACAAGTGCGAAAAGTGGTTTTTCAACACTAAAACAAGTGCGAAAAGTGTTTTTTCCACACTAATACAAGTGCAAAAGTGGTTTCCTGCACCAACACAAGTGCGAAAAGTGGTTTTTCAACACTATCACAAGTGCAAAAAGTGTTTTTTCCACACTAGTACAAGTGCAAAAGTGGTTTCCTGCACCAACACAAGTGCGAAAAGTGGTTTTTCAACACTAACACAAGTGCGAAAAGTGTTTTTTCAACACTAACACAAGTGCGAAAAGTGGTTTTTCAACACTAACACAAGTGCGAAAAGTGTTTTTTCCACACTAATACAAGTGCAAAAGTGGTTTCCTGCACCAACACAAGTGCGAAAAGTGGTTTTTCAACACTAACACAAGTGCGAAAAGTGTTTTTTCCACACTAACACAAGTGCGAAAAGTGGTTTTTCAACACTAACACAAGTGCGAAAAGTGGTTTTTCAACACTATCACAAGTGCAAAAAGTGGTTTTTCAACACTAACTCAAGTGCAAAAAGTGGTTTTTCAACACTAACACAAGTGCGAAAAGTGTTTTTTCCACACTAATACAAGTGCAAAAGTGGTTTCCTGCACCAACACAAGTGCGAAAAGTGGTTTTTCAACACTAACACAAGTACGAAAAGTGGTTTTTCAACACTAACACAAGTGCGAAAAGTGTTTTTTCCACACTAATACAAGTGCAAAAGTGGTTTCCTGCACCAACACAAGTGCGAAAAGTGGATTTTCAACACTAACACAAGTGCGAAAAGTGGTTTTTCAACACTAACACAAGTGCGAAAAGTGTTTTTTCCACACTAATACAAGTGCAAAAGTGGTTTCCTGCACCAACACAAGTGCGAAAAGTGGTTTTTCAACACTAACACAAGTGCGAAAAGTGGTTTTTAAACACTAACACAAGTGCGAAAAGTGGTTTTTCAACACTAACACAAGTGCGAAAAGTGTTTTTTCCACACTAATACAAGTGCAAAAGTGGTTTCCTGCACCAACACAAGTGCGAAAAGTGGTTTTTCAACACTAACTCAAGTGCGAAAAGTGGTTTTTCAACACTAACACAAGTGCGAAAAGTGGTTTTTCAACACTAACACAAGTGCAAAAAGTGTTTTTTCCACACTAATACAAGTGCAAAAGTGGTTTCCTGCACCAACACAAGTGCGAAAAGTGGTTTTTCAACACTAACACAAGTGCGAAAAGTGGTTTTTCAACACTAACACAAGTGCGAAAAGTGGTTTTTCAACACTAACACAAGTGCGAAAAGTGTTTTTTCCACACTAATACAAGTGCAAAAGTGGTTTCCTGCACCAACCCAAGTGCGAAAAGTGGTTTTTCAACATTAACACAAGTGCGAAAAGTGGTTTTTCAACACTGTCACAAGTGCAAAAAGTGTTTTTTCCACACTAATACAAGTGCAAAAGTGGTTTCCTGCACCAACACAAGTGCGAAAAGTGGTTTTTCAACACTATCACAAGTGCGAAAAGTGTTTTTTCCACACTAACACAAGTGCGAAAAGTGGTTTTTCAACACTAACACAAGTGCGAAAAGTGGTTTTTCAACACTAACACAAGTGCGAAAAGTGTTTTTCCACACTAATACAAGTGCAAAAGTGGTTTCCTGCACCAACACAAGTGCGAAAAGTGGTTTTTCAACACGAACACAAGTGCGAAAAGTGGTTTTTCAACACTAACACAAGTGCGAAAAGTGGTTTTTCAACACTAACACAAGTGCGAAAAGTGGTTTTTCAACATTAACACAAGTGCGAAAAGTGGTTTTTCAACACTATCACAAGTGCAAAAAGTGGTTTTTCAACACTAACACAAGTGCGAAAAGTGGTTTTTCAACACTAACACAAGTGCGAAAAGTGTTTTTTCCACACTAATACAAGTGCAAAAGTGGTTTCCTGCACCAACACAAGTGCGAAAAGTGGTTTTTCAACACTAACACAAGTGCGAAAAGTGGTTTTTCAACACTAACACAAGTGCGAAAAGTGGTTTTTCAACACTATCACAAGTGCAAAAAGTGTTTTTTCCACATTAATACAAGTGCAAAAGTGGTTTCCTGCACTAACACAAGTGCAAAAAGTGGTTTTTCAACACTAACACAAGTGCGAAAAGTGTTTTTTCAACACTAACACAAGTGCGAAAAGTGGTTTTTCAACACCAACACAAGTTCGAAAAGTGTTTTTTCCACACTAATACAAGTGCAAAAGTGGTTTCCTGCACCAACACAAGTGTGAAAAGTGGTTTTTCAACACTAACACAAGTGCGAAAAGTGGTTTTTCAACACTAACACAAGTGTGAAAAGTGGTTTTTCAACACTATCACAAGTGCAAAAAGTGGTTTTTCAACACTAACTCAAGTGCGAAAAGTGGTTTTTCAACACTAACACAAGTGCGAAAAGTGTTTTTTCCACACTAATACAAGTGCAAAAGTGGTTTCCTGCACCAACACAAGTGCGAAAAGTGGTTTTTCAACACTAACACAAGTGCGAAAAGTGGTTTTTCAACACTAACACAAGTGCGAAAAGTGGTTTTTCAACACTAACACAAGTGCGAAAAGTGTTTTTTCCACACTAATACAAGTGCAAAAGTGGTTTCCTGCACCAACACAAGTGCGAAAAGTGGTTTTTCAACACTAACACAAGTACGAAAAGTGGTTTTTCAACACTAACACAAGTGCGAAAAGTGTTTTTTCCACACTAATACAAGTGCAAAAGTGGTTTCCTGCACCAACACTAGTGCGAAAAGTGGTTTTTCAACACTAACACAAGTGCGAAAAGTGGTTTTTCAACACTAAAACAAGTGCGAAAAGTGTTTTTTCCACACTAATACAAGTGCAAAAGTGGTTTCCTGCACCAACACAAGTGCGAAAAGTGGTTTTTCAACACTATCACAAGTGCAAAAAGTGTTTTTTCCACACTAGTACAAGTGCAAAAGTGGTTTCCTGCACCAACACAAGTGCGAAAAGTGGTTTTTCAACACTAACACAAGTGCGAAAAGTGTTTTTTCAACACTAACACAAGTGCGAAAAGTGGTTTTTCAACACTAACACAAGTGCGAAAAGTGTTTTTTCCACACTAATACAAGTGCAAAAGTGGTTTCCTGCACCAACACAAGTGCGAAAAGTGGTTTTTCAACACTAACACAAGTGCGAAAAGTGTTTTTTCCACACTAACACAAGTGCGAAAAGTGGTTTTTCAACACTAACACAAGTGCGAAAAGTGGTTTTTCAACACTATCACAAGTGCAAAAAGTGGTTTTTCAACACTAACTCAAGTGCAAAAAGTGGTTTTTCAACACTAACACAAGTGCGAAAAGTGTTTTTTCCACACTAATACAAGTGCAAAAGTGGTTTCCTGCACCAACACAAGTGCGAAAAGTGGTTTTTCAACACTAACACAAGTACGAAAAGTGGTTTTTCAACACTAACACAAGTGCGAAAAGTGTTTTTTCCACACTAATACAAGTGCAAAAGTGGTTTCCTGCACCAACACAAGTGCGAAAAGTGGTTTTTCAACACTAACACAAGTGCGAAAAGTGGTTTTTCAACACTAACACAAGTGCGAAAAGTGTTTTTTCCACACTAATACAAGTGCAAAAGTGGTTTCCTGCACCAACACAAGTGCGAAAAGTGGTTTTTCAACACTAACACAAGTGCGAAAAGTGGTTTTTCAACACTAACACAAGTGCGAAAAGTGGTTTTTCAACACTAACACAAGTGCGAAAAGTGTTTTTTCCACACTAATACAAGTGCAAAAGTGGTTTCCTGCACCAACACAAGTGCGAAAAGTGGTTTTTCAACACTAACTCAAGTGCGAAAAGTGGTTTTTCAACACTAACACAAGTGCGAAAAGTGGTTTTTCAACACTAACACAAGTGCAAAAAGTGTTTTTTCCACACTAATACAAGTGCAAAAGTGGTTTCCTGCACCAACACAAGTGCGAAAAGTGGTTTTTCAACACTAACACAAGTGCGAAAAGTGGTTTTTCAACACTAACACAAGTGCGAAAAGTGGTTTTTCAACACTAACACAAGTGCGAAAAGTGTTTTTTCCACACTAATTCAAGTGCAAAAGTGGTTTCCTGCACCAACACAAGTGCGAAAAGTGATTTTTCAACACTAACACAAGTGCAAAAAGTGGTTTTTCAACACTAACACAAGTGCAAAAAGTGTTTTTTCCACACTAATACAAGTGCAAATGTGGTGTCCTGCACCAACACAAGTGCGAAAAGTGGTTTTTCAACACTAACACAAGTGCGAAAAGTGGTTTTTCAACACTAACACAAGTGCCAAAAGTGGTTTTTCAACACTATCACAAGTGCAAAAAGTGTTTTTTCCACACTAATACAAGTGCAAATGTGGTTTCCTGCACCAACACAAGTGCGAAAAGTGGTTTTTCAACACTAACACAAGTGCGAAAAGTGATTTTTCAACACTAACACAAGTGCGAAAAGTGGTTTTTCAACACTAACACAAGTGCGAAAAGTGTTTTTTCCACACTAATACAAGTGCAAAAGTGGTTTCCTGCACCAACACAAGTGCGAAAAGTGGTTTTTCAACACTAACACAAGTGCGAAAAGTGGTTTTTCAACACTAACACAAGTGCGAAAAGTGTTTTTTCCACACTAATACAAGTGCAAAAGTGGTTTCCTGCACCAACACAAGTTCAAAAAGAGGTTTTTCAACACTAACACAAGTGCGAAAAGTGATTTTTCAACACTAACACAAGTGCGAAAAGTGTTTTTCCACACCAACACAAGTGCGAAAAGTGGTTTTTCAACACTAACACAAGTGCGAAAAGTGGTTTTTCAACACTAACACAAGTGCGAAAAGTGGTTTTTCAACACCAACACAAGTGCGAAAAGTGTTTTTTCCACACTAATACAAGTGAAAAAGTGGTTTCCTGCACCAACACAAGTGCGAAAAGTGGTTTTTCAACACCAACACAAGTGCGAAAAGTGGTTTTTCAACACTAACACAAGTGTGAAAAGTGGTTTTTCAACACTATCACAAGTGCAAAAAGTGTTTTTTCCACACTAATACAAGTGCAAAAGTGGTTTCCTGCACCAACACAAGTGCGAAAAGTGGTTTTTCAACACTATCACAAGTGCGAAAAGTGTTTTTTCCACACTAACACAAGTGCGAAAAGTGGTTTTTCAACACTAACACAAGTGCGAAAAGTGGTTTTTCAACACTAACACAAGTGCGAAAAGTGTTTTTCCACACTAATACAAGTGCAAAAGTGGTTTCCTGCACCAACACAAGTGCGAAAAGTGGTTTTTCAACACGAACACAAGTGCGAAAAGTGGTTTTTCAACACTAACACAAGTGCGAAAAGTGGTTTTTCAACACTAACACAAGTGCGAAAAGTGGTTTTTCAACATTAACACAAGTGCGAAAAGTGGTTTTTCAACACTATCACAAGTGCAAAAAGTGGTTTTTCAACACTAACACAAGTGCGAAAAGTGGTTTTTCAACACTAACACAAGTGCGAAAAGTGTTTTTTCCACACTAATACAAGTGCAAAAGTGGTTTCCTGCACCAACACAAGTGCGAAAAGTGGTTTTTCAACACTAACACAAGTGCGAAAAGTGGTTTTTCAACACTAACACAAGTGCGAAAAGTGGTTTTTCAACACTATCACAAGTGCAAAAAGTGTTTTTTCCACACTAATACAAGTGCAAAAGTGGTTTCCTGCACTAACACAAGTGCAAAAAGTGGTTTTTCAACACTAACACAAGTGCGAAAAGTGTTTTTTCAACACTAACACAAGTGCGAAAAGTGGTTTTTCAACACCAACACAAGTTCGAAAAGTGTTTTTTCCACACTAATACAAGTGCAAAAGTGGTTTCCTGCACCAACACAAGTGTGAAAAGTGGTTTTTCAACACTAACACAAGTGCGAAAAGTGGTTTTTCAACACTAACACAAGTGTGAAAAGTGGTTTTTCAACACTATCACAAGTGCAAAAAGTGGTTTTTCAACACTAACTCAAGTGCGAAAAGTGGTTTTTCAACACTAACACAAGTGCGAAAAGTGTTTTTTCCACACTAATACAAGTGCAAAAGTGGTTTCCTGCACCAACACAAGTGCGAAAAGTGGTTTTTCAACACTAACACAAGTGCGAAAAGTGGTTTTTCAACACTAACACAAGTGCGAAAAGTGGTTTTTCAACACTAACACAAGTGCGAAAAGTGTTTTTTCCACACTAATACAAGTGCAAAAGTGGTTTCCTGCACCAACACAAGTGCGAAAAGTGGTTTTTCAACACTAACACAAGTACGAAAAGTGGTTTTTCAACACTAACACAAGTGCGAAAAGTGTTTTTTCCACACTAATACAAGTGCAAAAGTGGTTTCCTGCACCAACACTAGTGCGAAAAGTGGTTTTTCAACACTAACACAAGTGCGAAAAGTGGTTTTTCAACACTAAAACAAGTGCGAAAAGTGTTTTTTCCACACTAATACAAGTGCAAAAGTGGTTTCCTGCACCAACACAAGTGCGAAAAGTGGTTTTTCAACACTATCACAAGTGCAAAAAGTGTTTTTTCCACACTAATACAAGTGAAAAAGTGGTTTCCTGCACCAACACAAGTGCGAAAAGTGGTTTTTCAACACCAACACAAGTGCGAAAAGTGGTTTTTCAACACTAACACAAGTGTGAAAAGTGGTTTTTCAACACTATCACAAGTGCAAAAAGTGTTTTTTCCACACTAACACAAGTGCGAAAAGTGGTTTTTCAACACTAACACAAGTGCGAAAAGTGGTTTTTCAACACTAACACAAGTGCGAAAAGTGTTTTTCCACACTAATACAAGTGCAAAAGTGGTTTCCTGCACCAACACAAGTGCGAAAAGTGGTTTTTCAACACGAACACAAGTGCGAAAAGTGGTTTTTCAACACTAACACAAGTGCGAAAAGTGGTTTTTCAACACTAACACAAGTGCGAAAAGTGGTTTTTCAACATTAACACAAGTGCGAAAAGTGGTTTTTCAACACTATCACAAGTGCAAAAAGTGGTTTTTCAACACTAACACAAGTGCGAAAAGTGGTTTTTCAACACTAACACAAGTGCGAAAAGTGTTTTTTCCACACTAATACAAGTGCAAAAGTGGTTTCCTGCACCAACACAAGTGCGAAAAGTGGTTTTTCAACACTAACACAAGTGCGAAAAGTGGTTTTTCAACACTAACACAAGTGCGAAAAGTGGTTTTTCAACACTATCACAAGTGCAAAAAGTGTTTTTTCCACACTAATACAAGTGCAAAAGTGGTTTCCTGCACTAACACAAGTGCAAAAAGTGGTTTTTCAACACTAACACAAGTGCGAAAAGTGTTTTTTCAACACTAACACAAGTGCGAAAAGTGGTTTTTCAACACCAACACAAGTTCGAAAAGTGTTTTTTCCACACTAATACAAGTGCAAAAGTGGTTTCCTGCACCAACACAAGTGTGAAAAGTGGTTTTTCAACACTAACACAAGTGCGAAAAGTGGTTTTTCAACACTAACACAAGTGTGAAAAGTGGTTTTTCAACACTATCACAAGTGCAAAAAGTGGTTTTTCAACACTAACTCAAGTGCGAAAAGTGGTTTTTCAACACTAACACAAGTGCGAAAAGTGTTTTTTCCACACTAATACAAGTGCAAAAGTGGTTTCCTGCACCAACACAAGTGCGAAAAGTGGTTTTTCAACACTAACACAAGTGCGAAAAGTGGTTTTTCAACACTAACACAAGTGCGAAAAGTGGTTTTTCAACACTAACACAAGTGCGAAAAGTGTTTTTTCCACACTAATACAAGTGCAAAAGTGGTTTCCTGCACCAACACAAGTGCGAAAAGTGGTTTTTCAACACTAACACAAGTACGAAAAGTGGTTTTTCAACACTAACACAAGTGCGAAAAGTGTTTTTTCCACACTAATACAAGTGCAAAAGTGGTTTCCTGCACCAACACTAGTGCGAAAAGTGGTTTTTCAACACTAACACAAGTGCGAAAAGTGGTTTTTCAACACTAAAACAAGTGCGAAAAGTGTTTTTTCCACACTAATACAAGTGCAAAAGTGGTTTCCTGCACCAACACAAGTGCGAAAAGTGGTTTTTCAACACTATCACAAGTGCAAAAAGTGTTTTTTCCACACTAGTACAAGTGCAAAAGTGGTTTCCTGCACCAACACAAGTGCGAAAAGTGGTTTTTCAACACTAACACAAGTGCGAAAAGTGTTTTTTCAACACTAACACAAGTGCGAAAAGTGGTTTTTCAACACTAACACAAGTGCGAAAAGTGTTTTTTCCACACTAATACAAGTGCAAAAGTGGTTTCCTGCACCAACACAAGTGCGAAAAGTGGTTTTTCAACACTAACACAAGTGCGAAAAGTGTTTTTTCCACACTAACACAAGTGCGAAAAGTGGTTTTTCAACACTAACACAAGTGCGAAAAGTGGTTTTTCAACACTATCACAAGTGCAAAAAGTGGTTTTTCAACACTAACTCAAGTGCAAAAAGTGGTTTTTCAACACTAACACAAGTGCGAAAAGTGTTTTTTCCACACTAATACAAGTGCAAAAGTGGTTTCCTGCACCAACACAAGTGCGAAAAGTGGTTTTTCAACACTAACACAAGTACGAAAAGTGGTTTTTCAACACTAACACAAGTGCGAAAAGTGTTTTTTCCACACTAATACAAGTGCAAAAGTGGTTTCCTGCACCAACACAAGTGCGAAAAGTGGTTTTTCAACACTAACACAAGTGCGAAAAGTGGTTTTTCAACACTAACACAAGTGCGAAAAGTGGTTTTTCAACACTAACACAAGTGCGAAAAGTGGTTTTTCAACACTAACACAAGTGCGAAAAGTGTTTTTTCCACACTAATACAAGTGCAAAAGTGGTTTCCTGCACCAACACAAGTGCGAAAAGTGGTTTTTCAACACTAACACAAGTGCGAAAAGTGGTTTTTCAACACTAACACAAGTGCGAAAAGTGGTTTTTCAACACTAACACAAGTGCGAAAAGTGTTTTTTCCACACTAATACAAGTGCAAAAGTGGTTTCCTGCACCAACACAAGTGCGAAAAGTGGTTTTTCAACACTAACTCAAGTGCAAAAAGTGGTTTTTCAACACTAACACAAGTGCGAAAAGTGGTTTTTCAACACTAACACAAGTGCGAAAAGTGTTTTTTCCACACTAATACAAGTGCAAAAGTGGTTTCCTGCACCAACACAAGTGCGAAAAGTGGTTTTTCAACACTAACACAAGTGCGAAAAGTGGTTTTTCAACACTAACACAAGTGCGAAAAGTGGTTTTTCAACACTAACACAAGTGCGAAAAGTGTTTTTTCCACACTAATACAAGTGCAAAAGTGGTTTCCTGCACCAACACAAGTGCGAAAAGTGGTTTTTCAACACTAACTCAAGTGCAAAAAGTGGTTTTTCAACACTAACACAAGTGCGAAAAGTGGTTTTTCAACACTAACACAAGTGCAAAAAGTGTTTTTTCCACACTAATACAAGTGCAAAAGTGGTTTCCTGCACCAACACAAGTGCGAAAAGTGTTTTTTCCACACTAATACAAGTGCAAATGTGGTGTCCTGCACCAACACAAGTGCGAAAAGTGGTTTTTCAACACTAACACAAGTGCGAAAAGTGGTTTTTCAACACTAACACAAGTGCCAAAAGTGGTTTTTCAACACTATCACAAGTGCAAAAAGTGTTTTTTCCATACTAATACAAGTGCAAATGTGGTTTCCTGCACCAACACAAGTGCGAAAAGTGGTTTTTCAACACTAACACAAGTGCCAAAAGTGGTTTTTCAACACTATCACAAGTGCAAAAAGTGTTTTTTCCACACTAATACAAGTGCAAATGTGGTTTCCTGCACCAACACAAGTGCGAAAAGTGGTTTTTCAACACTAACACAAGTGCGAAAAGTGGTTTTTCAACACTAACACAAGTGCGAAAAGTGGTTTTTCAACACTAACACAAGTGCGAAAAGTGTTTTTTCCACACTAATACAAGTGCAAAAGTGGTTTCCTGCACCAACACAAGTGCGAAAAGTGGTTTTTCAACACTAACACAAGTGCGAAAAGTGGTTTTTCAACACTAACACAAGTGCGAAAAGTGTTTTTTCCACACTAATACAAGTGCAAAAGTGGTTTCCTGCATCAACACAAGTGCGAAAAGAGGTTTTTCAACACTAACACAAGTGCGAAAAGTGATTTTTCAACACTAACACAAGTGCGAAAAGTGTTTTTCCACACTAATACAAGTGCAAAAGTGGTTTCCTGCACCAACACAAGTGCGAAAAGTGGTTTTTCAACACTAACACAAGTGCGAAAAGTGGTTTTTCAACACTAACACAAGTGCAAAAAGTGTTTTTTCCACACTAATACAAGTGCAAAAGTGGTTTCCTGCACCAACACAAGTGCGAAAAGTGGTTTTTCAACACTAACACAAGTGCGAAAAGTGGTTTTTCAACACTAACACAAGTGCGAAAAGTGGTTTTTCAACACCAACACAAGTGCGAAAAGTGTTTTTTCCACACTAATACAAGTGAAAAAGTGGTTTCCTGCACCAACACAAGTGCGAAAAGTGGTTTTTCAACACTAACACAAGTGCGAAAAGTGGTTTTTCAACACTAACACAAGTGTGAAAAGTGGTTTTTCAACACTATCACAAGTGCAAAAAGTGTTTTTTCCACACTAATACAAGTGCAAAAGTGGTTTCCGGCACCAACACAAGTGCGAAAAGTGGTTTTTCAACACTAACACAAGTGCGAAAAGTGGTTTTTCAACACTAACACAAGTGCAAAAAGTGTTTTTTCCACACTAATACAAGTGCAAAAGTAGTTTCCTGCACCAACACAAGTGCGAAAAGTGGTTTTTCAACACTAACACAAGTGTGAAAAGTGGTTTTTCAACACTAACACAAGTGCGAAAAGTGGTTTTTCAACACTAACACAAGTGCGAAAAGTGTTTTTTCCACACTAATACAAGTGCAAAAGTGGTTTCCTGCACCAACACAAGTGCGAAAAGTGGTTTTTCAACACTAACACACGTGCGAAAAGTGTTTTTTCAACACTAACACAAGTGCGAAAAGTGGTTTTTCAACACTAACACAAGTGCGAAAAGTGTTTTTTCCACACTAATACAAGTGCAAAAGTGGTTTCCTGCACCAACACAAGTGCGAAAAGTGGTTTTTCAACACTAACACAAGCGCGAAAAGTGTTTTTTCCACACTAATACAAGTGCAAAAGTGGTTTCCTGCACCAACACAAGTGCGAAAAGTGGTTTTTCAACACTAACACAAGTGCGAAAAGTGGTTTTTCAACACTAACACAAGTGCGAAAAGTGTTTTTTCCACACTAATACAAGTGCAAAAGTGGTTTCCTGCACCAACACAAGTGCGAAAAGTGGTTTTTCAACACTAACACAAGTGCGAAAAGTGGTTTTTCAACACTAACACAAGTGCGAAAAGTGGTTTTTCAACACTAACACAAGTGCGAAAAGTGTTTTTTCCACACTAATACAAGTGCAAAAGTGGTTTCCTGCACCAACACAAGTGCGAAAAGTGGTTTTTCAACACTAACTCAAGTGCAAAAAGTGGTTTTTCAACACTAACACAAGTGCGAAAAGTGGTTTTTCAACACTAACACAAGTGAAAAAAGTGTTTTTTCCACACTAATACAAGTGCAAAAGTGGTTTCCTGCACCAACACAAGTGCGAAAAGTGGTTTTTCAACACTAACACAAGTGCGAAAAGTGGTTTTTCAACACTAACACAAGTGCGAAAAGTGGTTTTTCAACACTAACACAAGTGCGAAAAGTGTTTTTTCCACACTAATACAAGTGCAAAAGTGGTTTCCTGCACCAACACAAGTGCGAAAAGTGATTTTTCAACACTAACACAAGTGCAAAAAGTGGTTTTTCAACACTAACACAAGTGCAAAAAGTGTTTTTTCCACACTAATACAAGTGCAAATGTGGTGTCCTGCACCAACACAAGTGCGAAAAGTGGTTTTTCAACACTAACACAAGTGCGAAAAGTGGTTTTTCAACACTAACACAAGTGCGAAAAGTGGTTTTTCAACACTAACACAAGTGCGAAAAGTGTTTTTTCCACACTAATACAAGTGCAAAAGTGGTTTCCTGCACCAACACAAGTGCGAAAAGTGGTTTTTCAACACTAACACAAGTGCGAAAAGTGGTTTTTCAACACTAACACAAGTGCGAAAAGTGTTTTTTCCACACTAATACAAGTGCAAAAGTGGTTTCCTGCACCAACACAAGTTCAAAAAGAAGTTTTTCAACACTAACACAAGTGCGAAAAGTGATTTTTCAACACTAACACAAGTGCGAAAAGTGTTTTTCCACACCAACACAAGTGCGAAAAGTGGTTTTTCAACACTAACACAAGTGCGAAAAGTGGTTTTTCAACACTAACACAAGTGCGAAAAGTGGTTTTTCAACACCAACACAAGTGCGAAAAGTGTTTTTTCCACACTAATACAAGTGAAAAAGTGGTTTCCTGCACCAACACAAGTGCGAAAAGTGGTTTTTCAACACCAACACAAGTGCGAAAAGTGGTTTTTCAACACTAACACAAGTGTGAAAAGTGGTTTTTCAACACTATCACAAGTGCAAAAAGTGTTTTTTCCACACTAATACAAGTGCAAAAGTGGTTTCCTGCACCAACACAAGTGCGAAAAGTGGTTTTTCAACACTAACACAAGTGCGAAAAGTGGTTTTTCAACACCACCACAAGTGCGAAAAGTGGTTTTTCAACACTATCACAAGTGCAAAAAGTGTTTTTTCCACACTAATACAAGTGCAAAAGTGGTTTCCTGCACCAACATAAGTGCGAAAAGTGGTTTTTCAACACTAACACAAGTGCAAAAAGTGGTTTTTCAACACTAACACAAGTGCGAAAAGTGGTTTTTCAACACTAACACAAGTGCGAAAAGTGTTTTTTCCACACTAATACAAGTGCAAAAGTGGTTTCCTGCACCAACACAAGTGCGAAAAGTGGTTTTTCAACACTAACACAAGTGCGAAAAGTGGTTTTTCAACACTAACACAAGTGCAAAAAGTGTTTTTTCCACACTAATACAAGTGCAAATGTGGTTTCCTGCACCAACACAAGTGCGAAAAGTGGTTTTTCAACACTAACACAAGTGCGAAAAGTGGTTTTTCAACACTAACACAAGTGCCAAAAGTGGTTTTTCAACACTATCACAAGTGCAAAAAGTGTTTTTTCCACACTAATACAAGTGCAAATGTGGTTTCCTGCACCAACACAAGTGCGAAAAGTGGTTTTTCAACACTAACACAAGTGCGAAAAGTGGTTTTTCAACACTAACACAAGTGCGAAAAGTGGTTTTTCAACACTAACACAAGTGCGAAAAGTGTTTTTTCCACACTAATACAAGTGCAAAAGTGGTTTCCTACACCAACACAAGTGCGAAAAGTGGTTTTTCAACACTAACACAAGTGCAAAAAGTGGTTTTTCAACACTAACACAACTGCGAAAAGTGGTTTTTCAACAATAACACAAGTGCGAAAAGTGTTTTTTCCACACTAATACAAGTGCAAAAGTGGTTTCCTGCATCAACACAAGTGCGAAAAGAGGTTTTTCAACACTAACACAAGTGCGAAAAGTGTTTTTCCACACTAATACAAGTGCAAAAGTGGTTTCCTGCACCAACACAAGTGCGAAAAGTGGTTTTTCAACACTAACACAAGTGCGAAAAGTGGTTTTTCAACACTAACACAAGTGCAAAAAGTGTTTTTTCCACACTAATACAAGTGCAAAAGTGGTTTCCTGCACCAACACAAGTGCGAAAAGTGGTTTTTCAACACTAACACAAGTGCGAAAAGTGGTTTTTCAACACTAACACAAGTGCGAAAAGTGGTTTTTCAACACCAACACAAGTGCGAAAAGTGTTTTTTCCACACTAATACAAGTGAAAAAGTGGTTTCCTGCACCAACACAAGTGCGAAAAGTGGTTTTTCAACACTAACACAAGTGCGAAAAGTGGTTTTTCAACACTAACACAAGTGTGAAAAGTGGTTTTTCAACACTATCACAAGTGCAAAAAGTGTTTTTTCCACACTAATACAAGTGCAAAAGTGGTTTCCTGCACCAACACAAGTGCGAAAAGTGGTTTTTCAACACTAACACAAGTGCGAAAAGTGGTTTTTCAACACTAACACAAGTGCGAAAAGTGGTTTTTCAACACTATCACATGTGCAAAAAGTGTTTTTTCCACACTAATACAAGTGCAAAAGTAGTTTCCTGCACCAACACAAGTGCGAAAAGTGGTTTTTCAACACTAACACAAGTGTGAAAAGTGGTTTTTCAACAATAACACAAGTGCGAAAAGTGGTTTTTCAACACTAACACAAGTGCGAAAAGTGTTTTTTCCACACTAATACAAGTGCAAAAGTGGTTTCCTGCACCAACACAAGTGCGAAAAGTGGTTTTTCAACACTAACACACGTGCGAAAAGTGTTTTTTCAACACTAACACAAGTGCGAAAAGTGGTTTTTCAACACTAACACAAGTGCGAAAAGTGTTTTTTCCACACTAATACAAGTGCAAAAGTGGTTTCCTGCACCAACACAAGTGCGAAAAGTGGTTTTTCAACACTAACACAAGTGCGAAAAGTGTTTTTTCCACACTAATACAAGTGCAAAAGTGGTTTCCTGCACCAACACAAGTGCGAAAAGCAGTTTTTCAACACTAACACAAGTGCGAAAAGTGGTTTTTCAACACTAACACAAGTGCGAAAAGTGTTTTTTCCACACTAATACAAGTGCAAAAGTGGTTTCCTGCACCAACACAAGTGCGAAAAGTGGTTTTTCAACACTAACACAAGTGCGAAAAGTGGTTTTTCAACACTAACACAAGTGCGAAAAGTGGTTTTTCAACACTAACACAAGTGCGAAAAGTGTTTTTTCCACACTAATACAAGTGCAAAAGTGGTTTCCTGCACCAACACAAGTGCGAAAAGTGGTTTTTCAACACTAACTCAAGTGCAAAAAGTGGTTTTTCAACACTAACACAAGTGCGAAAAGTGGTTTTTCAACACTAACACAAGTGCAAAAAGTGTTTTTTCCACACTAATACAAGTGCAAAAGTGGTTTCCTGCACCAACACAAGTGCGAAAAGTGGTTTTTCAACACTAACACAAGTGCGAAAAGTGGTTTTTCAACACTAACACAAGTGCGAAAAGTGGTTTTTCAACACTAACACAAGTGCGAAAAGTGTTTTTTCCACACTAATACAAGTGCAAAAGTGGTTTCCTGCACCAACACAAGTGCGAAAAGTGATTTTTCAACACTAACACAAGTGCAAAAAGTGGTTTTTCAACACTAACACAAGTGCAAAAAGTGTTTTTTCCACACTAATACAAGTGCAAATGTGGTGTCCTGCACCAACACAAGTGCGAAAAGTGGTTTTTCAACACTAACACAAGTGCGAAAAGTGGTTTTTCAACACTAACACAAGTGCCAAAAGTGGTTTTTCAACACTATCACAAGTGCAAAAAGTGTTTTTTCCATACTAATACAAGTGCAAATGTGGTTTCCTGCACCAACACAAGTGCGAAAAGTGGTTTTTCAACACTAACACAAGTGCCAAAAGTGGTTTTTCAACACTATCACAAGTGCAAAAAGTGTTTTTTCCACACTAATACAAGTGCAAATGTGGTTTCCTGCACCAACACAAGTGCGAAAAGTGGTTTTTCAACACTAACACAAGTGCGAAAAGTGGTTTTTCAACACTAACACAAGTGCGAAAAGTGGTTTTTCAACACTAACACAAGTGCGAAAAGTGTTTTTTCCACACTAATACAAGTGCAAAAGTGGTTTCCTGCACCAACACAAGTGCGAAAAGTGGTTTTTCAACACTAACACAAGTGCGAAAAGTGGTTTTTCAACACTAACACAAGTGCGAAAAGTGTTTTTTCCACACTAATACAAGTGCAAAAGTGGTTTCCTGCATCAACACAAGTGCGAAAAGAGGTTTTTCAACACTAACACAAGTGCGAAAAGTGATTTTTCAACACTAACACAAGTGCGAAAAGTGTTTTTCCACACTAATACAAGTGCAAAAGTGGTTTCCTGCACCAACACAAGTGCGAAAAGTGGTTTTTCAACACTAACACAAGTGCGAAAAGTGGTTTTTCAACACTAACACAAGTGCAAAAAGTGTTTTTTCCACACTAATACAAGTGCAAAAGTGGTTTCCTGCACCAACACAAGTGCGAAAAGTGGTTTTTCAACACTAACACAAGTGCGAAAAGTGGTTTTTCAACACTAACACAAGTGCGAAAAGTGGTTTTTCAACACCAACACAAGTGCGAAAAGTGTTTTTTCCACACTAATACAAGTGAAAAAGTGGTTTCCTGCACCAACACAAGTGCGAAAAGTGGTTTTTCAACACTAACACAAGTGCGAAAAGTGGTTTTTCAACACTAACACAAGTGTGAAAAGTGGTTTTTCAACACTATCACAAGTGCAAAAAGTGTTTTTTCCACACTAATACAAGTGCAAAAGTGGTTTCCGGCACCAACACAAGTGCGAAAAGTGGTTTTTCAACACTAACACAAGTGCGAAAAGTGGTTTTTCAACACTAACACAAGTGCGAAAAGTGGTTTTTCAACACTATCACAAGTGCAAAAAGTGTTTTTTCCACACTAATACAAGTGCAAAAGTAGTTTCCTGCACCAACACAAGTGCGAAAAGTGGTTTTTCAACACTAACACAAGTGTGAAAAGTGGTTTTTCAACACTAACACAAGTGCGAAAAGTGGTTTTTCAACACTAACACAAGTGCGAAAAGTGTTTTTTCCACACTAATACAAGTGCAAAAGTGGTTTCCTGCACCAACACAAGTGCGAAAAGTGGTTTTTCAACACTAACACACGTGCGAAAAGTGTTTTTTCAACACTAACACAAGTGCGAAAAGTGGTTTTTCAACACTAACACAAGTGCGAAAAGTGTTTTTTCCACACTAATACAAGTGCAAAAGTGGTTTCCTGCACCAACACAAGTGCGAAAAGTGGTTTTTCAACACTAACACAAGCGCGAAAAGTGTTTTTTCCACACTAATACAAGTGCAAAAGTGGTTTCCTGCACCAACACAAGTGCGAAAAGTGGTTTTTCAACACTAACACAAGTGCGAAAAGTGGTTTTTCAACACTAACACAAGTGCGAAAAGTGTTTTTTCCACACTAATACAAGTGCAAAAGTGGTTTCCTGCACCAACACAAGTGCGAAAAGTGGTTTTTCAACACTAACACAAGTGCGAAAAGTGTTTTTTCCACACTAATACAAGTGCAAAAGTGGTTTCCTGCACCAACACAAGTGCGAAAAGTGGTTTTTCAACACTAACACACGTGCGAAAAGTGTTTTTTCAACACTAACACAAGTGCGAAAAGTGGTTTTTCAACACTAACACAAGTGCGAAAAGTGTTTTTTCCACACTAATACAAGTGCAAAAGTGGTTTCCTGCACCAACACAAGTGCGAAAAGTGGTTTTTCAACACTAACACAAGTGCGAAAAGTGTTTTTTCCACACTAATACAAGTGCAAAAGTGGTTTCCTGCACCAACACAAGTGCGAAAAGCAGTTTTTCAACACTAACACAAGTGCGAAAAGTGGTTTTTCAACACTAACACAAGTGCGAAAAGTGTTTTTTCCACACTAATACAAGTGCAAAAGTGGTTTCCTGCACCAACACAAGTGCGAAAAGTGGTTTTTCAACACTAACACAAGTGCGAAAAGTGGTTTTTCAACACTAACACAAGTGCGAAAAGTGGTTTTTCAACACTAACACAAGTGCGAAAAGTGTTTTTTCCACACTAATACAAGTGCAAAAGTGGTTTCCTGCACCAACACAAGTGCGAAAAGTGGTTTTTCAACACTAACTCAAGTGCAAAAAGTGGTTTTTCAACACTAACACAAGTGCGAAAAGTGGTTTTTCAACACTAACACAAGTGCAAAAAGTGTTTTTTCCACACTAATACAAGTGCAAAAGTGGTTTCCTGCACCAACACAAGTGCGAAAAGTGGTTTTTCAACACTAACACAAGTGCGAAAAGTGGTTTTTCAACACTAACACAAGTGCGAAAAGTGGTTTTTCAACACTAACACAAGTGCGAAAAGTGTTTTTTCCACACTAATACAAGTGCAAAAGTGGTTTCCTGCACCAACACAAGTGCGAAAAGTGATTTTTCAACACTAACACAAGTGCAAAAAGTGGTTTTTCAACACTAACACAAGTGCAAAAAGTGTTTTTTCCACACTAATACAAGTGCAAATGTGGTGTCCTGCACCAACACAAGTGCGAAAAGTGGTTTTTCAACACTAACACAAGTGCGAAAAGTGGTTTTTCAACACTAACACAAGTGCCAAAAGTGGTTTTTCAACACTATCACAAGTGCAAAAAGTGTTTTTTCCATACTAATACAAGTGCAAATGTGGTTTCCTGCACCAACACAAGTGCGAAAAGTGGTTTTTCAACACTAACACAAGTGCCAAAAGTGGTTTTTCAACACTATCACAAGTGCAAAAAGTGTTTTTTCCACACTAATACAAGTGCAAATGTGGTTTCCTGCACCAACACAAGTGCGAAAAGTGGTTTTTCAACACTAACACAAGTGCGAAAAGTGGTTTTTCAACACTAACACAAGTGCGAAAAGTGGTTTTTCAACACTAACACAAGTGCGAAAAGTGTTTTTTCCACACTAATACAAGTGCAAAAGTGGTTTCCTGCACCAACACAAGTGCGAAAAGTGGTTTTTCAACACTAACACAAGTGCGAAAAGTGGTTTTTCAACACTAACACAAGTGCGAAAAGTGTTTTTTCCACACTAATACAAGTGCAAAAGTGGTTTCCTGCATCAACACAAGTGCGAAAAGAGGTTTTTCAACACTAACACAAGTGCGAAAAGTGATTTTTCAACACTAACACAAGTGCGAAAAGTGTTTTTCCACACTAATACAAGTGCAAAAGTGGTTTCCTGCACCAACACAAGTGCGAAAAGTGGTTTTTCAACACTAACACAAGTGCGAAAAGTGGTTTTTCAACACTAACACAAGTGCAAAAAGTGTTTTTTCCACACTAATACAAGTGCAAAAGTGGTTTCCTGCACCAACACAAGTGCGAAAAGTGGTTTTTCAACACTAACACAAGTGCGAAAAGTGGTTTTTCAACACTAACACAAGTGCGAAAAGTGGTTTTTCAACACCAACACAAGTGCGAAAAGTGTTTTTTCCACACTAATACAAGTGAAAAAGTGGTTTCCTGCACCAACACAAGTGCGAAAAGTGGTTTTTCAACACTAACACAAGTGCGAAAAGTGGTTTTTCAACACTAACACAAGTGTGAAAAGTGGTTTTTCAACACTATCACAAGTGCAAAAAGTGTTTTTTCCACACTAATACAAGTGCAAAAGTGGTTTCCGGCACCAACACAAGTGCGAAAAGTGGTTTTTCAACACTAACACAAGTGCGAAAAGTGGTTTTTCAACACTAACACAAGTGCGAAAAGTGGTTTTTCAACACTATCACAAGTGCAAAAAGTGTTTTTTCCACACTAATACAAGTGCAAAAGTAGTTTCCTGCACCAACACAAGTGCGAAAAGTGGTTTTTCAACACTAACACAAGTGTGAAAAGTGGTTTTTCAACACTAACACAAGTGCGAAAAGTGGTTTTTCAACACTAACACAAGTGCGAAAAGTGTTTTTTCCACACTAATACAAGTGCAAAAGTGGTTTCCTGCACCAACACAAGTGCGAAAAGTGGTTTTTCAACACTAACACACGTGCGAAAAGTGTTTTTTCAACACTAACACAAGTGCGAAAAGTGGTTTTTCAACACTAACACAAGTGCGAAAAGTGTTTTTTCCACACTAATACAAGTGCAAAAGTGGTTTCCTGCACCAACACAAGTGCGAAAAGTGGTTTTTCAACACTAACACAAGCGCGAAAAGTGTTTTTTCCACACTAATACAAGTGCAAAAGTGGTTTCCTGCACCAACACAAGTGCGAAAAGTGGTTTTTCAACACTAACACAAGTGCGAAAAGTGGTTTTTCAACACTAACACAAGTGCGAAAAGTGTTTTTTCCACACTAATACAAGTGCAAAAGTGGTTTCCTGCACCAACACAAGTGCGAAAAGTGGTTTTTCAACACTAACACAAGTGCGAAAAGTGGTTTTTCAACACTAACACAAGTGCGAAAAGTGGTTTTTCAACACTAACACAAGTGCGAAAAGTGTTTTTTCCACACTAATACAAGTGCAAAAGTGGTTTCCTGCACCAACACAAGTGCGAAAAGTGGTTTTTCAACACTAACTCAAGTGCAAAAAGTGGTTTTTCAACACTAACACAAGTGCGAAAAGTGGTTTTTCAACACTAACACAAGTGCAAAAAGTGTTTTTTCCACACTAATACAAGTGCAAAAGTGGTTTCCTGCACCAACACAAGTGCGAAAAGTGGTTTTTCAACACTAACACAAGTGCGAAAAGTGGTTTTTCAACACTAACACAAGTGCGAAAAGTGGTTTTTCAACACTAACACAAGTGCGAAAAGTGTTTTTTCCACACTAATACAAGTGCAAAAGTGGTTTCCTGCACCAACACAAGTGCGAAAAGTGATTTTTCAACACTAACACAAGTGCAAAAAGTGGTTTTTCAACACTAACACAAGTGCAAAAAGTGTTTTTTCCACACTAATACAAGTGCAAATGTGGTGTCCTGCACCAACACAAGTGCGAAAAGTGGTTTTTCAACACTAACACAAGTGCGACAAGTGGTTTTTCAACACTAACACAAGTGCCAAAAGTGGTTTTTCAACACTATCACAAGTGCAAAAAGTGTTTTTTCCACACTAATACAAGTGCAAATGTGGTTTCCTGCACCAACACAAGTGCGAAAAGTGGTTTTTCAACACTAACACAAGTGCGAAAAGTGATTTTTCAACACTAACACAAGTGCGAAAAGTGGTTTTTCAACACTAACACAAGTGCGAAAAGTGTTTTTTCCACACTAATACAAGTGCAAAAGTGGTTTCCTGCACCAACACAAGTGCGAAAAGTGGTTTTTCAACACTAACACAAGTGCGAAAAGTGGTTTTTCAACACTAACACAACTGCGAAAAGTGGTTTTTCAACACTAACACAAGTGCGAAAAGTGTTTTTTCCACACTAATACAAGTGCAAAAGTGGTTTCCTGCACCAACACAAGTTCGAAAAGAGGTTTTTCAACACTAACACAAGTGCGAAAAGTGATTTTTCAACACTAACACAAGTGCGAAAAGTGTTTTTCCACACCAACACAAGTGCGAAAAGTGGTTTTTCAACACTAACACAAGTGCGAAAAGTGGTTTTTCAACACTAACACAAGTGCGAAAAGTGGTTTTTCAACACCAACACAAGTGCGAAAAGTGTTTTTTCCACACTAATACAAGTGAAAAAGTGGTTTCCTGCACCAACACAAGTGCGAAAAGTGGTTTTTCAACACCAACACAAGTGCGAAAAGTGGTTTTTCAACACTAACACAAGTGTGAAAAGTGGTTTTTCAACACTATCACAAGTGCAAAAAGTGTTTTTTCCACACTAATACAAGTGCAAAAGTGGTTTCCTGCACCAACACAAGTGCGAAAAGTGGTTTTTCAACACTAACACAAGTGCGAAAAGTGGTTTTTCAACACTAACACAAGTGCGAAAAGTGGTTTTTCAACACTATCACAAGTGCAAAAAGTGTTTTTCCACACTAATACAAGTGCAAAAGTGGTTTCCTGCACCAACATAAGTGCGAAAAGTGGTTTTTCAACACTAACACAAGTGCAAAAAGTGGTTTTTCAACACTAACACAAGTGCGAAAAGTGGTTTTTCAACACTAACACAAGTGCGAAAAGTGTTTTTTCCACACTAATACAAGTGCAAAAGTGGTTTCCTGCACCAACCCAAGTGCGAAAAGTGGTTTTTCAACATTAACACAAGTGCGAAAAGTGGTTTTTCAACACTGTCACAAGTGCAAAAAGTGTTTTTTCCACACTAATACAAGTGCAAAAGTGGTTTCCTGCACCAACACAAGTGCGAAAAGTGGTTTTTCAACACTATCACAAGTGCGAAAAGTGTTTTTTCCACACTAACACAAGTGCGAAAAGTGGTTTTTCAACACTAACACAAGTGCGAAAAGTGGTTTTTCAACACTAACACAAGTGCGAAAAGTGTTTTTCCACACTAATACAAGTGCAAAAGTGGTTTCCTGCACCAACACAAGTGCGAAAAGTGGTTTTTCAACACGAACACAAGTGCGAAAAGTGGTTTTTCAACACTAACACAAGTGCGAAAAGTGGTTTTTCAACACTAACACAAGTGCGAAAAGTGGTTTTTCAACATTAACACAAGTGCGAAAAGTGGTTTTTCAACACTATCACAAGTGCAAAAAGTGGTTTTTCAACACTAACACAAGTGCGAAAAGTGGTTTTTCAACACTAACACAAGTGCGAAAAGTGTTTTTTCCACACTAATACAAGTGCAAAAGTGGTTTCCTGCACCAACACAAGTGCGAAAAGTGGTTTTTCAACACTAACACAAGTGCGAAAAGTGGTTTTTCAACACTAACACAAGTGCGAAAAGTGGTTTTTCAACACTATCACAAGTGCAAAAAGTGTTTTTTCCACACTAATACAAGTGCAAAAGTGGTTTCCTGCACTAACACAAGTGCAAAAAGTGGTTTTTCAACACTAACACAAGTGCGAAAAGTGTTTTTTCAACACTAACACAAGTGCGAAAAGTGGTTTTTCAACACCAACACAAGTTCGAAAAGTGTTTTTTCCACACTAATACAAGTGCAAAAGTGGTTTCCTGCACCAACACAAGTGTGAAAAGTGGTTTTTCAACACTAACACAAGTGCGAAAAGTGGTTTTTCAACACTAACACAAGTGTGAAAAGTGGTTTTTCAACACTATCACAAGTGCAAAAAGTGGTTTTTCAACACTATGACAAGTGCAAAAAGTGGTTTTTCAACACTAACACAAGTGCGAAAAGTGGTTTTTCAACACTAACACAAGTGCGAAAAGTGGTTTTTCAACATTAACACAAGTGCGAAAAGTGGTTTTTCAACACTATCACAAGTGCAAAAAGTGGTTTTTCAACACTATGACAAGTGCAAAAAGTGGTTTTTCAACACTAACACAAGTGCAAAAAGTGTTTTTTCCACACTAATACAAGTGCAAAAGTGGTTTCCTGCACCAACACAAGTGCGAAAAGTGGTTTTTCAACACTAACACAAGTGCGAAAAGTGGTTTTTCAACACTAACACAAGTGCGAAAAGTGGTTTTTCAACACTATCACAAGTGCAAAAAGTGTTTTTCCACACTAATACAAGTGCAAAAGTGGATTCCTGCACCAACATAAGTGCGAAAAGTGGTTTTTCAACACTAACACAAGTGCAAAAAGTGGTTTTTCAACACTAACACAAGTGCGAAAAGTGGTTTTTCAACACTAACACAAGTGCGAAAAGTGTTTTTTCCACACTAATACAAGTGCAAAAGTGGTTTCCTGCACCAACCCAAGTGCGAAAAGTGGTTTTTCAACATTAACACAAGTGCGAAAAGTGGTTTTTCAACACTGTCACAAGTGCAAAAAGTGTTTTTTCCACACTAATACAAGTGCAAAAGTGGTTTCCTGCACCAACACAAGTGCGAAAAGTGGTTTTTCAACACTATCACAAGTGCGAAAAGTGTTTTTTCCACACTAACACAAGTGCGAAAAGTGGTTTTTCAACACTAACACAAGTGCGAAAAGTGGTTTTTCAACACTAACACAAGTGCGAAAAGTGTTTTTCCACACTAATACAAGTGCAAAAGTGGTTTCCTGCACCAACACAAGTGCGAAAAGTGGTTTTTCAACACGAACACAAGTGCGAAAAGTGGTTTTTCAACACTAACACAAGTGCGAAAAGTGGTTTTTCAACACTAACACAAGTGCGAAAAGTGGTTTTTCAACATTAACACAAGTGCGAAAAGTGGTTTTTCAACACTATCACAAGTGCAAAAAGTGGTTTTTCAACACTAACACAAGTGCGAAAAGTGGTTTTTCAACACTATCACAAGTGCAAAAAGTGTTTTTTCCACACTAATACAAGTGCAAAAGTGGTTTCCTGCACTAACACAAGTGCAAAAAGTGGTTTTTCAACACTAACACAAGTGCGAAAAGTGGTTTTTCAACACTAACACAAGTGTGAAAAGTGGTTTTTCAACACTATCACAAGTGCAAAAAGTGGTTTTTCAACACTAACACAAGTGCGAAAAGTGGTTTTTCAACACTAACACAAGTGCGAAAAGTGGTTTTTCAACATTAACACAAGTGCGAAAAGTGGTTTTTCAACACTATCACAAGTGCAAAAAGTGGTTTTTCAACACTAACACAAGTGCGAAAAGTGGTTTTTCAACACTAACACAAGTGCGAAAAGTGTTTTTTCCACACTAATACAAGTGCAAAAGTGGTTTCCTGCACCAACACAAGTGCAAAAAGTGGTTTTTCAACACTAACACAAGTGCGAAAAGTGGTTTTTCAACACTAACACAAGTGCGAAAAGTGGTTTTTCAACACTATCACAAGTGCAAAAAGTGTTTTTTCCACACTAATACAAGTACAAAAGTGGTTTCCTGCACTAACACAAGTGCAAAAAGTGGTTTTTCAACACTAACACAAGTGCGAAAAGTGTTTTTTCAACACTAACACAAGTGCGAAAAGTGGTTTTTCAACACCAACACAAGTTCGAAAAGTGTTTTTTCCACACTAATACAAGTGCAAAAGTGGTTTCCTGCACCAACACAAGTGTGAAAAGTGGTTTTTCAACACTAACACAAGTGCGAAAAGTGGTTTTTCAACATTAACACAAGTGCGAAAAGTGGTTTTTCAACACTATCACAAGTGCAAAAAGTGGTTTTTCAACACTAACACAAGTGCGAAAAGTGGTTTTTCAACACTAACACAAGTGCGAAAAGTGTTTTTTCCACACTAATACAAGTGCAAAAGTGGTTTCCTGCACCAACACAAGTGTGAAAAGTGGTTTTTCAACACTAACACAAGTGCGAAAAGTGGTTTTTCAACACTAACACAAGTGCGAAAAGTGGTTTTTCAACACTATCACAAGTGCAAAAAGTGTTTTTTCCACACTAACACAAGTGCGAAAAGTGGTTTTTCCACACTAATACAAGTGCAAAAGTGGTTTCCTGCACCAACACAAGTGCGAAAAGTGGTTTTTCAACACTAACACAAGTGCGAAAAGTGGTTTTTCAACACTAACACAAGTGCGAAAAGTGGTTTTTCAACACCAACACAAGTGCGAAAAGTGTTTTTTCCACACTAATACAAGTGAAAAAGTGGTTTCCTGCACCAACACAAGTGCGAAAAGTGGTTTTTCAACACTAACACAAGTGCGAAAAGTGGTTTTTCAACACTAACACAAGTGTGAAAAGTGGTTTTTCAACACTATCACAAGTGCAAAAAGTGTTTTTTCCACACTAATACAAGTGCAAAAGTGGTTTCCGGCACCAACACAAGTGCGAAAAGTGGTTTTTCAACACTAACACAAGTGCGAAAAGTGGTTTTTCAACACTAACACAAGTGCGAAAAGTGGTTTTTCAACACTATCACAAGTGCAAAAAGTGTTTTTTCCACACTAATACAAGTGCAAAAGTAGTTTCCTGCACCAACACAAGTGCGAAAAGTGGTTTTTCAACACTAACACAAGTGTGAAAAGTGGTTTTTCAACACTAACACAAGTGCGAAAAGTGGTTTTTCAACACTAACACAAGTGCGAAAAGTGTTTTTTCCACACTAATACAAGTGCAAAAGTGGTTTCCTGCACCAACACAAGTGCGAAAAGTGGTTTTTCAACACTAACACACGTGCGAAAAGTGTTTTTTCAACACTAACACAAGTGCGAAAAGTGGTTTTTCAACACTAACACAAGTGCGAAAAGTGTTTTTTCCACACTAATACAAGTGCAAAAGTGGTTTCCTGCACCAACACAAGTGCGAAAAGTGGTTTTTCAACACTAACACAAGCGCGAAAAGTGTTTTTTCCACACTAATACAAGTGCAAAAGTGGTTTCCTGCACCAACACAAGTGCGAAAAGTGGTTTTTCAACACTAACACAAGTGCGAAAAGTGGTTTTTCAACACTAACACAAGTGCGAAAAGTGTTTTTTCCACACTAATACAAGTGCAAAAGTGGTTTCCTGCACCAACACAAGTGCGAAAAGTGGTTTTTCAACACTAACACAAGTGCGAAAAGTGGTTTTTCAACACTAACACAAGTGCGAAAAGTGGTTTTTCAACACTAACACAAGTGCGAAAAGTGTTTTTTCCACACTAATACAAGTGCAAAAGTGGTTTCCTGCACCAACACAAGTGCGAAAAGTGGTTTTTCAACACTAACTCAAGTGCAAAAAGTGGTTTTTCAACACTAACACAAGTGCGAAAAGTGGTTTTTCAACACTAACACAAGTGCAAAAAGTGTTTTTTCCACACTAATACAAGTGCAAAAGTGGTTTCCTGCACCAACACAAGTGCGAAAAGTGGTTTTTCAACACTAACACAAGTGCGAAAAGTGGTTTTTCAACACTAACACAAGTGCGAAAAGTGGTTTTTCAACACTAACACAAGTGCGAAAAGTGTTTTTTCCACACTAATACAAGTGCAAAAGTGGTTTCCTGCACCAACACAAGTGCGAAAAGTGATTTTTCAACACTAACACAAGTGCAAAAAGTGGTTTTTCAACACTAACACAAGTGCAAAAAGTGTTTTTTCCACACTAATACAAGTGCAAATGTGGTGTCCTGCACCAACACAAGTGCGAAAAGTGGTTTTTCAACACTAACACAAGTGCGACAAGTGGTTTTTCAACACTAACACAAGTGCCAAAAGTGGTTTTTCAACACTATCACAAGTGCAAAAAGTGTTTTTTCCACACTAATACAAGTGCAAATGTGGTTTCCTGCACCAACACAAGTGCGAAAAGTGGTTTTTCAACACTAACACAAGTGCGAAAAGTGATTTTTCAACACTAACACAAGTGCGAAAAGTGGTTTTTCAACACTAACACAAGTGCGAAAAGTGGTTTTTCAACACTATCACAAGTGCAAAAAGTGTTTTTTCCACACTAACACAAGTGCGAAAAGTGGTTTTTCCACACTAATACAAGTGCAAAAGTGGTTTCCTGCACCAACACAAGTGCGAAAAGTGGTTTTTCAACACTAACACAAGTGCGAAAAGTGGTTTTTCAACACTAACACAAGTGCGAAAAGTGGTTTTTCAACACCAACACAAGTGCGAAAAGTGTTTTTTCCACACTAATACAAGTGAAAAAGTGGTTTCCTGCACCAACACAAGTGCGAAAAGTGGTTTTTCAACACTAACACAAGTGCGAAAAGTGGTTTTTCAACACTAACACAAGTGTGAAAAGTGGTTTTTCAACACTATCACAAGTGCAAAAAGTGTTTTTTCCACACTAATACAAGTGCAAAAGTGGTTTCCGGCACCAACACAAGTGCGAAAAGTGGTTTTTCAACACTAACACAAGTGCGAAAAGTGGTTTTTCAACACTAACACAAGTGCGAAAAGTGGTTTTTCAACACTATCACAAGTGCAAAAAGTGTTTTTTCCACACTAATACAAGTGCAAAAGTAGTTTCCTGCACCAACACAAGTGCGAAAAGTGGTTTTTCAACACTAACACAAGTGTGAAAAGTGGTTTTTCAACACTAACACAAGTGCGAAAAGTGGTTTTTCAACACTAACACAAGTGCGAAAAGTGTTTTTTCCACACTAATACAAGTGCAAAAGTGGTTTCCTGCACCAACACAAGTGCGAAAAGTGGTTTTTCAACACTAACACACGTGCGAAAAGTGTTTTTTCAACACTAACACAAGTGCGAAAAGTGGTTTTTCAACACTAACACAAGTGCGAAAAGTGTTTTTTCCACACTAATACAAGTGCAAAAGTGGTTTCCTGCACCAACACAAGTGCGAAAAGTGGTTTTTCAACACTAACACAAGCGCGAAAAGTGTTTTTTCCACACTAATACAAGTGCAAAAGTGGTTTCCTGCACCAACACAAGTGCGAAAAGTGGTTTTTCAACACTAACACAAGTGCGAAAAGTGGTTTTTCAACACTAACACAAGTGCGAAAAGTGTTTTTTCCACACTAATACAAGTGCAAAAGTGGTTTCCTGCACCAACACAAGTGCGAAAAGTGGTTTTTCAACACTAACACAAGTGCGAAAAGTGGTTTTTCAACACTAACACAAGTGCGAAAAGTGGTTTTTCAACACTAACACAAGTGCGAAAAGTGTTTTTTCCACACTAATACAAGTGCAAAAGTGGTTTCCTGCACCAACACAAGTGCGAAAAGTGGTTTTTCAACACTAACTCAAGTGCAAAAAGTGGTTTTTCAACACTAACACAAGTGCGAAAAGTGGTTTTTCAACACTAACACAAGTGCAAAAAGTGTTTTTTCCACACTAATACAAGTGCAAAAGTGGTTTCCTGCACCAACACAAGTGCGAAAAGTGGTTTTTCAACACTAACACAAGTGCGAAAAGTGGTTTTTCAACACTAACACAAGTGCGAAAAGTGGTTTTTCAACACTAACACAAGTGCGAAAAGTGTTTTTTCCACACTAATACAAGTGCAAAAGTGGTTTCCTGCACCAACACAAGTGCGAAAAGTGATTTTTCAACACTAACACAAGTGCAAAAAGTGGTTTTTCAACACTAACACAAGTGCAAAAAGTGTTTTTTCCACACTAATACAAGTGCAAATGTGGTGTCCTGCACCAACACAAGTGCGAAAAGTGGTTTTTCAACACTAACACAAGTGCGACAAGTGGTTTTTCAACACTAACACAAGTGCCAAAAGTGGTTTTTCAACACTATCACAAGTGCAAAAAGTGTTTTTTCCACACTAATACAAGTGCAAATGTGGTTTCCTGCACCAACACAAGTGCGAAAAGTGGTTTTTCAACACTAACACAAGTGCGAAAAGTGATTTTTCAACACTAACACAAGTGCGAAAAGTGGTTTTTCAACACTAACACAAGTGCGAAAAGTGTTTTTTCCACACTAATACAAGTGCAAAAGTGGTTTCCTGCACCAACACAAGTGCGAAAAGTGGTTTTTCAACACTAACACAAGTGCGAAAAGTGGTTTTTCAACACTAACACAACTGCGAAAAGTGGTTTTTCAACACTAACACAAGTGCGAAAAGTGTTTTTTCCACACTAATACAAGTGCAAAAGTGGTTTCCTGCACCAACACAAGTTCGAAAAGAGGTTTTTCAACACTAACACAAGTGCGAAAAGTGATTTTTCAACACTAACACAAGTGCGAAAAGTGTTTTTCCACACCAACACAAGTGCGAAAAGTGGTTTTTCAACACTAACACAAGTGCGAAAAGTGGTTTTTCAACACTAACACAAGTGCGAAAAGTGGTTTTTCAACACCAACACAAGTGCGAAAAGTGTTTTTTCCACACTAATACAAGTGAAAAAGTGGTTTCCTGCACCAACACAAGTGCGAAAAGTGGTTTTTCAACACCAACACAAGTGCGAAAAGTGGTTTTTCAACACTAACACAAGTGTGAAAAGTGGTTTTTCAACACTATCACAAGTGCAAAAAGTGTTTTTTCCACACTAATACAAGTGCAAAAGTGGTTTCCTGCACCAACACAAGTGCGAAAAGTGGTTTTTCAACACTAACACAAGTGCGAAAAGTGGTTTTTCAACACTAACACAAGTGCGAAAAGTGGTTTTTCAACACTATCACAAGTGCAAAAAGTGTTTTTCCACACTAATACAAGTGCAAAAGTGGTTTCCTGCACCAACATAAGTGCGAAAAGTGGTTTTTCAACACTAACACAAGTGCAAAAAGTGGTTTTTCAACACTAACACAAGTGCGAAAAGTGGTTTTTCAACACTAACACAAGTGCGAAAAGTGTTTTTTCCACACTAATACAAGTGCAAAAGTGGTTTCCTGCACCAACCCAAGTGCGAAAAGTGGTTTTTCAACATTAACACAAGTGCGAAAAGTGGTTTTTCAACACTGTCACAAGTGCAAAAAGTGTTTTTTCCACACTAATACAAGTGCAAAAGTGGTTTCCTGCACCAACACAAGTGCGAAAAGTGGTTTTTCAACACTATCACAAGTGCGAAAAGTGTTTTTTCCACACTAACACAAGTGCGAAAAGTGGTTTTTCAACACTAACACAAGTGCGAAAAGTGGTTTTTCAACACTAACACAAGTGCGAAAAGTGTTTTTCCACACTAATACAAGTGCAAAAGTGGTTTCCTGCACCAACACAAGTGCGAAAAGTGGTTTTTCAACACGAACACAAGTGCGAAAAGTGGTTTTTCAACACTAACACAAGTGCGAAAAGTGGTTTTTCAACACTAACACAAGTGCGAAAAGTGGTTTTTCAACATTAACACAAGTGCGAAAAGTGGTTTTTCAACACTATCACAAGTGCAAAAAGTGGTTTTTCAACACTAACACAAGTGCGAAAAGTGGTTTTTCAACACTAACACAAGTGCGAAAAGTGTTTTTTCCACACTAATACAAGTGCAAAAGTGGTTTCCTGCACCAACACAAGTGCGAAAAGTGGTTTTTCAACACTAACACAAGTGCGAAAAGTGGTTTTTCAACACTAACACAAGTGCGAAAAGTGGTTTTTCAACACTATCACAAGTGCAAAAAGTGTTTTTTCCACACTAATACAAGTGCAAAAGTGGTTTCCTGCACTAACACAAGTGCAAAAAGTGGTTTTTCAACACTAACACAAGTGCGAAAAGTGTTTTTTCAACACTAACACAAGTGCGAAAAGTGGTTTTTCAACACCAACACAAGTTCGAAAAGTGTTTTTTCCACACTAATACAAGTGCAAAAGTGGTTTCCTGCACCAACACAAGTGTGAAAAGTGGTTTTTCAACACTAACACAAGTGCAAAAAGTGGTTTTTCAACACTAACACAAGTGCGAAAAGTGTTTTTTCAACACTAACACAAGTGCGAAAAGTGGTTTTTCAACACCAACACAAGTTCGAAAAGTGTTTTTTCCACACTAATACAAGTGCAAAAGTGGTTTCCTGCACCAACACAAGTGTGAAAAGTGGTTTTTCAACACTAACACAAGTGCGAAAAGTGGTTTTTCAACACTAACACAAGTGTGAAAAGTGGTTTTTCAACACTATCACAAGTGCAAAAAGTGGTTTTTCAACACTAACACAAGTGCGAAAAGTGGTTTTTCAACACTAACACAAGTGCGAAAAGTGGTTTTTCAACATTAACACAAGTGCGAAAAGTGGTTTTTCAACACTATCACAAGTGCAAAAAGTGGTTTTTCAACACTAATACAAGTGCGAAAAGTGGTTTTTCAACACTAACACAAGTGCGAAAAGTGTTTTTTCCACACTAATACAAGTGCAAAAGTGGTTTCCTGCACCAACACAAGTGCAAAAAGTGGTTTTTCAACACTAACACAAGTGCGAAAAGTGTTTTTTCAACACTAACACAAGTGCGAAAAGTGGTTTTTCAACACCAACACAAGTTCGAAAAGTGTTTTTTCCACACTAATACAAGTGCAAAAGTGGTTTCCTGCACCAACACAAGTGTGAAAAGTGGTTTTTCAACACTAACACAAGTGCGAAAAGTGGTTTTTCAACACTAACACAAGTGTGAAAAGTGGTTTTTCAACACTATCACAAGTGCAAAAAGTGGTTTTTCAACACTAACTCAAGTGCGAAAAGTGGTTTTTCAACACTAACACAAGTGCGAAAAGTGTTTTTTCCACACTAATACAAGTGCAAAAGTGGTTTCCTGCACCAACACAAGTGCGAAAAGTGGTTTTTCAACACTAACACAAGTGCGAAAAGTGGTTTTTCAACACTAACACAAGTGCGAAAAGTGGTTTTTCAACACTAACACAAGTGCGAAAAGTGTTTTTTCCACACTAATACAAGTGCAAAAGTGGTTTCCTGCACCAACACAAGTGCGAAAAGTGGTTTTTCAACACTAACACAAGTACGAAAAGTGGTTTTTCAACACTAACACAAGTGCGAAAAGTGTTTTTTCCACACTAATACAAGTGCAAAAGTGGTTTCCTGCACCAACACTAGTGCGAAAAGTGGTTTTTCAACACTAACACAAGTGCGAAAAGTGGTTTTTCAACACTAAAACAAGTGCGAAAAGTGTTTTTTCCACACTAATACAAGTGCAAAAGTGGTTTCCTGCACCAACACAAGTGCGAAAAGTGGTTTTTCAACACTAACACAAGTGCGAAAAGTGGTTTTTCAACATTAACACAAGTGCGAAAAGTGGTTTTTCAACACTAACACAAGTGCGAAAAGTGTTTTTTCCACACTAATACAAGTGCAAAAGTGGTTTCCTGCACCAACACAAGTGCGAAAAGTGGTTTTTCAACACTATCACAAGTGCAAAAAGTGTTTTTTCCACACTAGTACAAGTGCAAAAGTGGTTTCCTGCACCAACACAAGTGCGAAAAGTGGTTTTTCAACACTAACACAAGTGCGAAAAGTGTTTTTTCAACACTAACACAAGTGCGAAAAGTGGTTTTTCAACACTAACACAAGTGCGAAAAGTGTTTTTTCCACACTAATACAAGTGCAAAAGTGGTTTCCTGCACCAACACAAGTTCGAAAAGAGGTTTTTCAACACTAACACAAGTGCCAAAAGTGGTTTTTCAACACTATCACAAGTGCAAAAAGTGTTTTTTCCACACTAATACAAGTGCAAATGTGGTTTCCTGCACCAACACAAGTGCGAAAAGTGGTTTTTCAACACTAACACAAGTGCGAAAAGTGATTTTTCAACACTAACACAAGTGCGAAAAGTGGTTTTTCAACACTAACACAAGTGCGAAAAGTGTTTTTTCCACACTAATACAAGTGCAAAAGTGGTTTCCTGCACCAACACAAGTGCGAAAAGTGGTTTTTCAACACTAACACAAGTGCGAAAAGTGGTTTTTCAACACTAACACAACTGCGAAAAGTGGTTTTTCAACACTAACACAAGTGCGAAAAGTGTTTTTTCCACACTAATACAAGTGCAAAAGTGGTTTCCTGCACCAACACAAGTTCGAAAAGAGGTTTTTCAACACTAACACAAGTGCGAAAAGTGATTTTTCAACACTAACACAAGTGCGAAAAGTGTTTTTCCACACCAACACAAGTGCGAAAAGTGGTTTTTCAACACTAACACAAGTGCGAAAAGTGGTTTTTCAACACTAACACAAGTGCGAAAAGTGGTTTTTCAACACCAACACAAGTGCGAAAAGTGTTTTTTCCACACTAATACAAGTGAAAAAGTGGTTTCCTGCACCAACACAAGTGCGAAAAGTGGTTTTTCAACACCAACACAAGTGCGAAAAGTGGTTTTTCAACACTAACACAAGTGTGAAAAGTGGTTTTTCAACACTATCACAAGTGCAAAAAGTGTTTTTTCCACACTAATACAAGTGCAAAAGTGGTTTCCTGCACCAACACAAGTGCGAAAAGTGGTTTTTCAACACTAACACAAGTGCGAAAAGTGGTTTTTCAACACTAACACAAGTGCGAAAAGTGGTTTTTCAACACTATCACAAGTGCAAAAAGTGTTTTTTCCACACTAATACAAGTGCAAAAGTGGTTTCCTGCACCAACATAAGTGCGAAAAGTGGTTTTTCAACACTAACACAAGTGCAAAAAGTGGTTTTTCAACACTAACACAAGTGCGAAAAGTGGTTTTTCAACACTAACACAAGTGCGAAAAGTGTTTTTTCCACACTAATACAAGTGCAAAAGTGGTTTCCTGCACCAACCCAAGTGCGAAAAGTGGTTTTTCAACATTAACACAAGTGCGAAAAGTGGTTTTTCAACACTGTCACAAGTGCAAAAAGTGTTTTTTCCACACTAATACAAGTGCAAAAGTGGTTTCCTGCACCAACACAAGTGCGAAAAGTGGTTTTTCAACACTATCACAAGTGCGAAAAGTGTTTTTTCCACACTAACACAAGTGCGAAAAGTGGTTTTTCAACACTAACACAAGTGCGAAAAGTGGTTTTTCAACACTAACACAAGTGCGAAAAGTGTTTTTCCACACTAATACAAGTGCAAAAGTGGTTTCCTGCACCAACACAAGTGCGAAAAGTGGTTTTTCAACACGAACACAAGTGCGAAAAGTGGTTTTTCAACACTAACACAAGTGCGAAAAGTGGTTTTTCAACACTAACACAAGTGCGAAAAGTGGTTTTTCAACATTAACACAAGTGCGAAAAGTGGTTTTTCAACACTATCACAAGTGCAAAAAGTGGTTTTTCAACACTAACACAAGTGCGAAAAGTGGTTTTTCAACACTAACACAAGTGCGAAAAGTGTTTTTTCCACACTAATACAAGTGCAAAAGTGGTTTCCTGCACCAACACAAGTGCGAAAAGTGGTTTTTCAACACTAACACAAGTGCGAAAAGTGGTTTTTCAACACTAACACAAGTGCGAAAAGTGGTTTTTCAACACTATCACAAGTGCAAAAAGTGTTTTTTCCACACTAATACAAGTGCAAAAGTGGTTTCCTGCACTAACACAAGTGCAAAAAGTGGTTTTTCAACACTAACACAAGTGCGAAAAGTGGTTTTTCAACACTAACACAAGTGTGAAAAGTGGTTTTTCAACACTATCATAAGTGCAAAAAGTGGTTTTTCAACACTAACACAAGTGCAAAAAGTGGTTTTTCAACACTAACACAAGTGCGAAAAGTGGTTTTTCAACATTAACACAAGTGCGAAAAGTGGTTTTTCAACACTATCACAAGTGCAAAAAGTGGTTTTTCAACACTAACACAAGTGCGAAAAGTGGTTTTTCAACACTAACACAAGTGCGAAAAGTGTTTTTTCCACACTAATACAAGTGCAAAAGTGGTTTCCTGCACCAACACAAGTGCAAAAAGTGGTTTTTCAACACTAACACAAGTGCGAAAAGTGGTTTTTCAACACTAACACAAGTGCGAAAAGTGGTTTTTCAACACTATCACAAGTGCAAAAAGTGTTTTTTCCACACTAATACAAGTACAAAAGTGGTTTCCTGCACTAACACAAGTGCAAAAAGTGGTTTTTCAACACTAACACAAGTGCGAAAAGTGTTTTTTCAACACTAACACAAGTGCGAAAAGTGGTTTTTCAACACCAACACAAGTTCGAAAAGTGTTTTTTCCACACTAATACAAGTGCAAAAGTGGTTTCCTGCACCAACACAAGTGTGAAAAGTGGTTTTTCAACACTAACACAAGTGCGAAAAGTGGTTTTTCAACATTAACACAAGTGCGAAAAGTGGTTTTTCAACACTATCACAAGTGCAAAAAGTGGTTTTTCAACACTAACACAAGTGCGAAAAGTGGTTTTTCAACACTAACACAAGTGCGAAAAGTGTTTTTTCCACACTAATACAAGTGCAAAAGTGGTTTCCTGCACCAACACAAGTGCGAAAAGTGGTTTTTCAACACTAACACAAGTGCGAAAAGTGGTTTTTCAACACTAACACAAGTGCGAAAAGTGGTTTTTCAACACTATCACAAGTGCAAAAAGTGTTTTTTCCACACTAATACAAGTGCAAAAGTGGTTTCCTGCACTAACACAAGTGCAAAAAGTGGTTTTTCAACACTAACACAAGTGCGAAAAGTGTTTTTTCAACACTAACACAAGTGCGAAAAGTGGTTTTTCAACACCAACACAAGTTCGAAAAGTGTTTTTTCCACACTAATACAAGTGCAAAAGTGGTTTCCTGCACCAACACAAGTGTGAAAAGTGGTTTTTCAACACTAACACAAGTGCGAAAAGTGGTTTTTCAACACTAACACAAGTGTGAAAAGTGGTTTTTCAACACTATCACAAGTGCAAAAAGTGGTTTTTCAACACTAACTCAAGTGCGAAAAGTGGTTTTTCAACACTAACACAAGTGCGAAAAGTGCTTTTTCCACACTAATACAAGTGCAAAAGTGGTTTCCTGCACCAACACAAGTGCGAAAAGTGGTTTTTCAACACTAACACAAGTGCGAAAAGTGGTTTTTCAACACTAACACAAGTGCGAAAAGTGGTTTTTCAACACTAACACAAGTGCGAAAAGTGTTTTTTCCACACTAATACAAGTGCAAAAGTGGTTTCCTGCACCAACACAAGTGCGAAAAGTGGTTTTTCAACACTAACACAAGTACGAAAAGTGGTTTTTCAACACTAACACAAGTGCGAAAAGTGTTTTTTCCACACTAATACAAGTGCAAAAGTGGTTTCCTGCACCAACCAACACTAGTGCGAAAAGTGGTTTTTCAACACTAACACAAGTGCGAAAAGTGGTTTTTCAACACTAAAACAAGTGCGAAAAGTGTTTTTTCCACACTAATACAAGTGCAAAAGTGGTTTCCTGCACCAACACAAGTGCGAAAAGTGGTTTTTCAACACTAACACAAGTGCGAAAAGTGGTTTTTCAACATTAACACAAGTGCGAAAAGTGGTTTTTCAACACTAACACAAGTGCGAAAAGTGTTTTTTCCACACTAATACAAGTGCAAAAGTGGTTTCCTGCACCAACACAAGTGCGAAAAGTGGTTTTTCAACACTATCACAAGTGCAAAAAGTGTTTTTTCCACACTAGTACAAGTGCAAAAGTGGTTTCCTGCACCAACACAAGTGCGAAAAGTGGTTTTTCAACACTAACACAAGTGCGAAAAGTGTTTTTTCCACACTAACACAAGTGCGAAAAGTGGTTTTTCAACACTAACACAAGTGCGAAAAGTGGTTTTTCAACACTATCACAAGTGCAAAAAGTGGTTTTTCAACACTAACTCAAGTGCGAAAAGTGGTTTTTCAACACTAACACAAGTGCGAAAAGTGTTTTTTCCACACTAATACAAGTGCAAAAGTGGTTTCCTGCACCAACACAAGTGCGAAAAGTGGTTTTTCAACACTAACACAAGTACGAAAAGTGGTTTTTCAACACTAACACAAGTGCGAAAAGTGTTTTTTCCACACTAATACAAGTGCAAAAGTGGTTTCCTGCACCAACACTAGTGCGAAAAGTGGTTTTTCAACACTAATACAAGTGCGAAAAGTGGTTTTTCAACACTAACACAAGTGCGAAAAGTGTTTTTTCCACACTAATACAAGTGCAAAAGTGGTTTCCTGCACCAACACAAGTGCGAAAAGTGGTTTTTCAACACTAACACAAGTGCGAAAAGTGGTTTTTCAACAGTAACACAAGTGCAAAAAGTGTTTTTTCCACACTAATACAAATGAAAAAGTGGTTTCCTGCACCAACACAAGTGCGAAAAGTGGTTTTTCAACACTAACACAAGTGCGAAAAGTGGTTTTTCAACAGTAACACAAGTGCGGAAAGTGGTTTTTCAACACTATCACAAGTGCAAAAAGTGTTTTTTCCACACTAATACAAGTGCAAAAGTGGTTTCCTGCACCAACACAAGTGCGAAAAGTGGTTTTTAAACACTAACACAAGTGCGAAAAGTGGTTTTTCAACACTAACACAAGTGCGAAAAGTGGTTTTTCAACACTATCACAAGTGCAAAAAGTGTTTTTTCCACACTAATACAAGTGCAAAAGTGGTTTCCTGCACCAACACAAGTGCGAAAAGTGGTTTTTCAACACTAACACAAGTGCGAAAAGTGGTTTTTCAACACTAACACAAGTGCGAAAAGTGGTTTTTCAACACTATCACAAGTGCAAAAAGTGTTTTTTCCACACTAATACAAGTGCAAAAGTGGTTTCCTGCACCAACATAAGTGCGAAAAGTGGTTTTTCAACACTAACACAAGTGCAAAAAGTGGTTTTTCAACACTAACACAAGTGCGAAAAGTGGTTTTTCAACACTAACACAAGTGCGAAAAGTGTTTTTTCCACACTAATACAAGTGCAAAAGTGGTTTCCTGCACCAACCCATGTGCGAAAAGTGGTTTTTCAACATTAACACAAGTGCGAAAAGTGGTTTTTCAACACTGTCACAAGTGCAAAAAGTGTTTTTTCCACACTAATACAAGTGCAAAAGTGGTTTACTGCACCAACACAAGTGCGAAAAGTGGTTTTTCAACACTATCACAAGTGCGAAAAGTGTTTTTTCCACACTAACACAAGTGCGAAAAGTGGTTTTTCAACACTAACACAAGTGCGAAAAGTGGTTTTTCAACACTAACACAAGTGCGAAAAGTGTTTTTCCACACTAATACAAGTGCAAAAGTGGTTTCCTGCACCAACACAAGTGCGAAAAGTGGTTTTTCAACACGAACACAAGTGCGAAAAGTGGTTTTTCAACACTAACACAAGTGCGAAAAGTGGTTTTTCAACACTAACACAAGTGCGAAAAGTGGTTTTTCAACATTAACACAAGTGCGAAAAGTGGTTTTTCAACACTATCACAAGTGCAAAAAGTGGTTTTTCAACACTAACACAAGTGCGAAAAGTGGTTTTTCAACACTAACACAAGTGCGAAAAGTGTTTTTTCCACACTAATACAAGTGCAAAAGTGGTTTCCTGCACCAACACAAGTGCGAAAAGTGGTTTTTCAACACTAACACAAGTGCGAAAAGTGGTTTTTCAACACTAACACAAGTGCGAAAAGTGGTTTTTCAACACTATCACAAGTGCAAAAAGTGTTTTTTCCACACTAATACAAGTGCAAAAGTGGTTTCCTGCACTAACACAAGTGCAAAAAGTGGTTTTTCAACACTAACACAAGTGCGAAAAGTGGTTTTTCAACACTAACACAAGTGTGAAAAGTGGTTTTTCAACACTATCACAAGTGCAAAAAGTGGTTTTTCAACACTAACACAAGTGCGAAAAGTGGTTTTTCAACACTAACACAAGTGCGAAAAGTGGTTTTTCAACATTAACACAAGTGCGAAAAGTGGTTTTTCAACACTATCACAAGTGCAAAAAGTGGTTTTTCAACACTAACACAAGTGCGAAAAGTGGTTTTTCAACACTAACACAAGTGCGAAAAGTGTTTTTTCCACACTAATACAAGTGCAAAAGTGGTTTCCTGCACCAACACAAGTGCAAAAAGTGGTTTTTCAACACTAACACAAGTGCGAAAAGTGGTTTTTCAACACTAACACAAGTGCGAAAAGTGGTTTTTCAACACTATCACAAGTGCAAAAAGTGTTTTTTCCACACTAATACAAGTACAAAAGTGGTTTCCTGCACTAACACAAGTGCAAAAAGTGGTTTTTCAACACTACCACAAGTGCGAAAAGTGTTTTTTCAACACTAACACAAGTGCGAAAAGTGGTTTTTCAACACCAACACAAGTTCGAAAAGTGTTTTTTCCACACTAATACAAGTGCAAAAGTGGTTTCCTGCACCAACACAAGTGTGAAAAGTGGTTTTTCAACACTAACACAAGTGCGAAAAGTGGTTTTTCAACATTAACACAAGTGCGAAAAGTGGTTTTTCAACACTATCACAAGTGCAAAAAGTGGTTTTTCAACACTAACACAAGTGCGAAAAGTGGTTTTTCAACACTAACACAAGTGCGAAAAGTGTTTTTTCCACACTAATACAAGTGCAAAAGTGGTTTCCTGCACCAACACAAGTGCGAAAAGTGGTTTTTCAACACTAACACAAGTGCGAAAAGTGGTTTTTCAACACTAACACAAGTGCGAAAAGTGGTTTTTCAACACTAACACAAGTGCGAAAAGTGGTTTTTCAACATTAACACAAGTGCGAAAAGTCGTTTTTCAACACTATCACAAGTGCAAAAAGTGGTTTTTCAACACTAACACAAGTGCGAAAAGTGGTTTTTCAACACTAACACAAGTGCGAAAAGTGTTTTTTCCACACTAATACAAGTGCAAAAGTGGTTTCCTGCACCAACACAAGTGCAAAAAGTGGTTTTTCAACACTAACACAAGTGCGAAAAGTGGTTTTTCAACACTAACACAAGTGCGAAAAGTGGTTTTTCAACACTATCACAAGTGCAAAAAGTGTTTTTTCCACACTAATACAAGTACAAAAGTGGTTTCCTGCACTAACACAAGTGCAAAAAGTGGTTTTTCAACACTAACACAAGTGCGAAAAGTGTTTTTTCAACACTAACACAAGTGCGAAAAGTGGTTTTTCAACACCAACACAAGTTCGAAAAGTGTTTTTTCCACACTAATACAAGTGCAAAAGTGGTTTCCTGCACCAACACAAGTGTGAAAAGTGGTTTTTCAACACTAACACAAGTGCGAAAAGTGGTTTTTCAACATTAACACAAGTGCGAAAAGTGGTTTTTCAACACTATCACAAGTGCAAAAAGTGGTTTTTCAACACTAACACAAGTGCGAAAAGTGGTTTTTCAACACTAACACAAGTGCGAAAAGTGTTTTTTCCACACTAATACAAGTGCAAAAGTGGTTTCCTGCACCAACACAAGTGCGAAAAGTGGTTTTTCAACATTAACACAAGTGCGAAAAGTGGTTTTTCAACACTAACACAAGTGCGAAAAGTGGTTTTTCAACACTATCACAAGTGCAAAAAGTGTTTTTCCACACTAATACAAGTGCAAAAGTGGTTTCCTGCACTAACACAAGTGCAAAAAGTGGTTTTTCAACACTAACACAAGTGCAAAAAGTGTTTTTTCAACACTAACACAAGTGCGAAAAGTGGTTTTTCAACACCAACACAAGTTCGAAAAGTGTTTTTTCCACACTAATACAAGTGCAAAAGTGGTTTCCTGCACCAACACAAGTGTGAAAAGTGGTTTTTCAACACTAACACAAGTGCGAAAAGTGGTTTTTCAACACTAACACAAGTGTGAAAAGTGGTTTTTCAACACTATCACAAGTGCAAAAAGTGGTTTTTCAACACTAACTCAAGTGCGAAAAGTGGTTTTTCAACACTAACACAAGTGCGAAAAGTGCTTTTTCCACACTAATACAAGTGCAAAAGTGGTTTCCTGCACCAACACAAGTGCGAAAAGTGGTTTTTCAACACTAACACAAGTGCGAAAAGTGGTTTTTCAACACTAACACAAGTGCGAAAAGTGGTTTTTCAACACTAACACAAGTGCGAAAAGTGTTTTTTCCACACTTATAGAAGTGCAAAAGTGGTTTCCTGCACCAACACAAGTGCGAAAAGTGGTTTTTCAACACTAACACAAGTACGAAAAGTGGTTTTTCAACACTAACACAAGTGCGAAAAGTGTTTTTTCCACACTAATACAAGTGCAAAAGTGGTTTCCTGCACCAACCAACACTAGTGCGAAAAGTGGTTTTTCAACACTAACACAAGTGCGAAAAGTGGTTTTTCAACACTAAAACAAGTGCGAAAAGTGTTTTTTCCACACTAATACAAGTGCAAAAGTGGTTTCCTGCACCAACACAAGTGCGAAAAGTGGTTTTTCAACACTAACACAAGTGCGAAAAGTGGTTTTTCAACATTAACACAAGTGCGAAAAGTGGTTTTTCAACACTAACACAAGTGCGAAAAGTGTTTTTTCCACACTAATACAAGTGCAAAAGTGGTTTCCTGCACCAACACAAGTGCGAAAAGTGGTTTTTCAACACTATCACAAGTGCAAAAAGTGTTTTTTCCACACTAGTACAAGTGCAAAAGTGGTTTCCTGCACCAACACAAGTGCGAAAAGTGGTTTTTCAACACTAACACAAGTGCGAAAAGTGTTTTTTCAACACTAACACAAGTGCGAAAAGTGGTTTTTCAACACTAACACAAGTGCGAAAAGTGTTTTTTCCACACTAATACAAGTGCAAAAGTGGTTTCCTGCACCAACACAAGTGCGAAAAGTGGTTTTTCAACACTAACACAAGTGCGAAAAGTGTTTTTTCCACACTAACACAAGTGCGAAAAGTGGTTTTTCAACACTAACACAAGTGCGAAAAGTGGTTTTTCAACACTATCACAAGTGCAAAAAGTAGTTTTTCAACACTAACTCAAGTGCGAAAAGTGGTTTTTCAACACTAACACAAGTGCGAAAAGTGTTTTTTCCACACTAATACAAGTGCAAAAGTGGTTTCCTGCACCAACACAAGTGCGAAAAGTGGTTTTTCAACACTAACACAAGTACGAAAAGTGGTTTTTCAACACTAACACAAGTGCGAAAAGTGTTTTTTCCACACTAATACAAGTGCAAAAGTGGTTTCCTGCACCAACACTAGTGCGAAAAGTGGTTTTTCAACACTAATACAAGTGCGAAAAGTGGTTTTTCAACACTAACACAAGTGCGAAAAGTGTTTTTTCCACACTAATACAAGTGCAAAAGTGGTTTCCTGCACCAACACAAGTGCAAAAAGTGGTTTTTCAACACTAACACAAGTGCGAAAAGTGGTTTTTCAACAGTAACACAAGTGCAAAAAGTGTTTTTTCCACACTAATACAAATGAAAAAGTGGTTTCCTGCACCAACACAAGTGCGAAAAGTGGTTTTTCAACACTAACACAAGTGCGAAAAGTGGTTTTTCAACAGTAACACAAGTGCGGAAAGTGGTTTTTCAACACTATCACAAGTGCAAAAAGTGTTTTTTCCACACTAATACAAGTGCAAAAGTGGTTTCCTGCACCAACACAAGTGCGAAAAGTGGTTTTTAAACACTAACACAAGTGCGAAAAGTGGTTTTTCAACACTAACACAAGTGCGAAAAGTGGTTTTTCAACACTATCACAAGTGCAAAAAGTGTTTTTTCCACACTAATACAAGTGCAAAAGTGGTTTCCTGCACCAACACAAGTGCGAAAAGTGGTTTTTCAACACTAACACAAGTGCGAAAAGTGGTTTTTCAACACTAACACAAGTGCGAAAAGTGGTTTTTCAACACTATCACAAGTGCAAAAAGTGTTTTTTCCACACTAATACAAGTGCAAAAGTGGTTTCCTGCACCAACATAAGTGCGAAAAGTGGTTTTTCAACACTAACACAAGTGCAAAAAGTGGTTTTTCAACACTAACACAAGTGCAAAAAGTGGTTTTTCAACACTAACACAAGTGCAAAAAGTGTTTTTTCCACACTAATACAAGTGCAAAAGTGGTTTCCTGCACCAACCCAAGTGCGAAAAGTGGTTTTTCAACATTAACACAAGTGCGAAAAGTGGTTTTTCAACACTGTCACAAGTGCAAAAAGTGTTTTTTCCACACTAATACAAGTGCAAAAGTGGTTTCCTGCACCAACACAAGTGCGAAAAGTGGTTTTTCAACACTATCACAAGTGCGAAAAGTGTTTTTTCCACACTAACACAAGTGCGAAAAGTGGTTTTTCAACACTAACACAAGTGCGAAAAGTGGTTTTTCAACACTAACACAAGTGCGAAAAGTGTTTTTCCACACTAATACAAGTGCAAAAGTGGTTTCCTGCACCAACACAAGTGCGAAAAGTGGTTTTTCAACACGAACACAAGTGCGAAAAGTGGTTTTTCAACACTAACACAAGTGCGAAAAGTGGTTTTTCAACACTAACACAAGTGCGAAAAGTGGTTTTTCAACATTAACACAAGTGCGAAAAGTGGTTTTTCAACACTATCACAAGTGCAAAAAGTGGTTTTTCAACACTAACACAAGTGCGAAAAGTGGTTTTTCAACACTAACACAAGTGCGAAAAGTGTTTTTTCCACACTAATACAAGTGCAAAAGTGGTTTCCCGCACCAACACAAGTGCGAAAAGTGGTTTTTCAACACTAACACAAGTGCGAAAAGTGGTTTTTCAACACTAACACAAGTGCGAAAAGTCGTTTTTCAACACTATCACAAGTGCAAAAAGTGTTTTTTCCACACTAATACAAGTGCAAAAGTGGTTTCCTGCACTAACACAAGTGCAAAAAGTGGTTTTTCAACACTAACACAAGTGCGAAAAGTGGTTTTTCAACACTAACACAAGTGTGAAAAGTGGTTTTTCAACACTATCACAAGTGCAAAAAGTGGTTTTTCAACACTAACACAAGTGCGAAAAGTGGTTTTTCAACACTAACACAAGTGCGAAAAGTGGTTTTTCAACATTAACACAAGTGCGAAAAGTGGTTTTTCAACACTATCACAAGTGCAAAAAGTGGTTTTTCAACACTAACACAAGTGCGAAAAGTGGTTTTTCAACACTAACACAAGTGCGAAAAGTGTTTTTTCCACACTAATACAAGTGCAAAAGTGGTTTCCTGCACCAACACAAGTGCGAAAAGTGGTTTTTCAACATTAACACAAGTGCGAAAAGTGGTTTTTCAACACTAACACAAGTGCGAAAAGTGGTTTTTCAACACTATCACAAGTGCAAAAAGTGTTTTTTCCACACTAATACAAGTGCAAAAGTGGTTTCCTGCACTAACACAAGTGCAAAAAGTGGTTTTTCAACACTAACACAAGTGCGAAAAGTGTTTTTTCAACACTAACACAAGTGCGAAAAGTGGTTTTTCAACACCAACACAAGTTCGAAAAGTGTTTTTTCCACACTAATACAAGTGCAAAAGTGGTTTCCTGCACCAACACAAGTGTGAAAAGTGGTTTTTCAACACTAACACAAGTGCGAAAAGTGGTTTTTCAACACTAACACAAGTGTGAAAAGTGGTTTTTCAACACTATCACAAGTGCAAAAAGTGGTTTTTCAACACTAACTCAAGTGCGAAAAGTGGTTTTTCAACACTAACACAAGTGCGAAAAGTGCTTTTTCCACACTAATACAAGTGCAAAAGTGGTTTCCTGCACCAACACAAGTGCGAAAAGTGGTTTTTCAACACTAACACAAGTGCGAAAAGTGGTTTTTCAACACTAACACAAGTGCGAAAAGTGGTTTTTCAACACTAACACAAGTGCGAAAAGTGTTTTTTCCACACTAATACAAGTGCAAAAGTGGTTTCCTGCACCAACACAAGTGCGAAAAGTGGTTTTTCAACACTAACACAAGTACGAAAAGTGGTTTTTCAACACTAACACAAGTGCGAAAAGTGTTTTTTCCACACTAATACAAGTGCAAAAGTGGTTTCCTGCACCAACCAACACTAGTGCGAAAAGTGGTTTTTCAACACTAACACAAGTGCGAAAAGTGGTTTTTCAACACTAAAACAAGTGCGAAAAGTGTTTTTTCCACACTAATACAAGTGCAAAAGTGGTTTCCTGCACCAACACAAGTGCGAAAAGTGGTTTTTCAACACTAACACAAGTGCGAAAAGTGGTTTTTCAACATTAACACAAGTGCGAAAAGTGGTTTTTCAACACTAACACAAGTGCGAAAAGTGTTTTTTCCACACTAATACAAGTGCAAAAGTGGTTTCCTGCACCAACACAAGTGCGAAAAGTGGTTTTTCAACACTATCACAAGTGCAAAAAGTGTTTTTTCCACACTAGTACAAGTGCAAAAGTGGTTTCCTGCACCAACACAAGTGCGAAAAGTGGTTTTTCAACACTAACACAAGTGCGAAAAGTGTTTTTTCAACACTAACACAAGTGCGAAAAGTGGTTTTTCAACACTAACACAAGTGCGAAAAGTGTTTTTTCCACACTAATACAAGTGCAAAAGTGGTTTCCTGCACCAACACAAGTGCGAAAAGTGGTTTTTCAACACTAACACAAGTGCGAAAAGTGTTTTTTCCACACTAACACAAGTGCGAAAAGTGGTTTTTCAACACTAACACAAGTGCGAAAAGTGGTTTTTCAACACTATCACAAGTGCAAAAAGTGGTTTTTCAACACTAACTCAAGTGCGAAAAGTGGTTTTTCAACACTAACACAAGTGCGAAAAGTGTTTTTTCCACACTAATACAAGTGCAAAAGTGGTTTCCTGCACCAACACAAGTGCGAAAAGTGGTTTTTCAACACTAACACAAGTACGAAAAGTGGTTTTTCAACACTAACACAAGTGCGAAAAGTGTTTTTTCCACACTAATACAAGTGCAAAAGTGGTTTCCTGCACCAACACTAGTGCGAAAAGTGGTTTTTCAACACTAATACAAGTGCGAAAAGTGGTTTTTCAACACTAACACAAGTGCGAAAAGTGTTTTTTCCACACTAATACAAGTGCAAAAGTGGTTTCCTGCACCAACACAAGTGCGAAAAGTGGTTTTTCAACACTAACACAAGTGCGAAAAGTGGTTTTTCAACAGTAACACAAGTGCAAAAAGTGTTTTTTCCACACTAATACAAATGAAAAAGTGGTTTCCTGCACCAACACAAGTGCGAAAAGTGGTTTTTCAACACTAACACAAGTGCGAAAAGTGGTTTTTCAACAGTAACACAAGTGCGGAAAGTGGTTTTTCAACACTATCACAAGTGCAAAAAGTGTTTTTTCCACACTAATACAAGTGCAAAAGTGGTTTCCTGCACCAACACAAGTGCGAAAAGTGGTTTTTAAACACTAACACAAGTGCGAAAAGTGGTTTTTCAACACTAACACAAGTGCGAAAAGTGGTTTTTCAACACTATCACAAGTGCAAAAAGTGTTTTTTCCACACTAATACAAGTGCAAAAGTGGTTTCCTGCACCAACACAAGTGCGAAAAGTGGTTTTTCAACACTAACACAAGTGCGAAAAGTGGTTTTTCAACACTAACACAAGTGCGAAAAGTGGTTTTTCAACACTATCACAAGTGCAAAAAGTGTTTTTTCCACACTAATACAAGTGCAAAAGTGGTTTCCTGCACCAACATAAGTGCGAAAAGTGGTTTTTCAACACTAACACAAGTGCAAAAAGTGGTTTTTCAACACTAACACAAGTGCGAAAAGTGGTTTTTCAACACTAACACAAGTGCGAAAAGTGTTTTTTCCACACTAATACAAGTGCAAAAGTGGTTTCCTGCACCAACCCAAGTGCGAAAAGTGGTTTTTCAACATTAACACAAGTGCGAAAAGTGGTTTTTCAACACTGTCACAAGTGCAAAAAGTGTTTTTTCCACACTAATACAAGTGCAAAAGTGGTTTCCTGCACCAACACAAGTGCGAAAAGTGGTTTTTCAACACTATCACAAGTGCGAAAAGTGTTTTTTCCACACTAACACAAGTGCGAAAAGTGGTTTTTCAACACTAACACAAGTGCGAAAAGTGGTTTTTCAACACTAACACAAGTGCGAAAAGTGTTTTTCCACACTAATACAAGTGCAAAAGTGGTTTCCTGCACCAACACAAGTGCGAAAAGTGGTTTTTCAACACGAACACAAGTGCGAAAAGTGGTTTTTCAACACTAACACAAGTGCGAAAAGTGGTTTTTCAACACTAACACAAGTGCGAAAAGTGGTTTTTCAACATTAACACAAGTGCGAAAAGTGGTTTTTCAACACTATCACAAGTGCAAAAAGTGGTTTTTCAACACTAACACAAGTGCGAAAAGTGGTTTTTCAACACTAACACAAGTGCGAAAAGTGTTTTTTCCACACTAATACAAGTGCAAAAGTGGTTTCCTGCACCAACACAAGTGCGAAAAGTGGTTTTTCAACACTAACACAAGTGCGAAAAGTGGTTTTTCAACACTAACACAAGTGCGAAAAGTGGTTTTTCAACACTATCACAAGTGCAAAAAGTGTTTTTTCCACACTAATACAAGTGCAAAAGTGGTTTCCTGCACTAACACAAGTGCAAAAAGTGGTTTTTCAACACTAACACAAGTGCGAAAAGTGGTTTTTCAACACTAACACAAGTGTGAAAAGTGGTTTTTCAACACTATCACAAGTGCAAAAAGTGGTTTTTCAACACTAACACAAGTGCGAAAAGTGGTTTTTCAACACTAACACAAGTGCGAAAAGTGGTTTTTCAACATTAACACAAGTGCGAAAAGTGGTTTTTCAACACTATCACAAGTGCAAAAAGTGGTTTTTCAACACTAACACAAGTGCGAAAAGTGGTTTTTCAACACTAACACAAGTGCGAAAAGTGTTTTTTCCACACTAATACAAGTGCAAAAGTGGTTTCCTGCACCAACACAAGTGCAAAAAGTGGTTTTTCAACACTAACACAAGTGCGAAAAGTGGTTTTTCAACACTAACACAAGTGCGAAAAGTGGTTTTTCAACACTATCACAAGTGCAAAAAGTGTTTTTTCCACACTAATACAAGTACAAAAGTGGTTTCCTGCACTAACACAAGTGCAAAAAGTGGTTTTTCAACACTAACACAAGTGCGAAAAGTGTTTTTTCAACACTAACACAAGTGCGAAAAGTGGTTTTTCAACACCAACACAAGTTCGAAAAGTGTTTTTTCCACACTAATACAAGTGCAAAAGTGGTTTCCTGCACCAACACAAGTGTGAAAAGTGGTTTTTCAACACTAACACAAGTGCGAAAAGTGGTTTTTCAACATTAACACAAGTGCAAAAAGTGGTTTTTCAACACTATCACAAGTGCAAAAAGTGGTTTTTCAACACTAACACAAGTGCGAAAAGTGGTTTTTCAACACTAACACAAGTGCGAAAAGTGTTTTTTCCACACTAATACAAGTGCAAAAGTGGTTTCCAGCACCAACACAAGTGCGAAAAGTGGTTTTTCAACACTAACACAAGTGCGAAAAGTGGTTTTTCAACACTAACACAAGTGCGAAAAGTGGTTTTTCAACACTATCACAAGTGCAAAAAGTGTTTTTTCCACACTAATACAAGTGCAAAAGTGGTTTTTCAACACTAACACAAGTGCGAAAAGTGGTTTTTCAACACTATCACAAGTGCAAAAAGTGGTTTTTCAACACTAACTCAAGTGCGAAAAGTGGTTTTTCAACACTAACACAAGTGCGAAAAGTGTTTTTTCCACACTAATACAAGTGCAAAAGTGGTTTCCTGCACCAACACAAGTGCGAAAAGTGGTTTTTCAACACTAACACAAGTGCGAAAAGTGGTTTTTCAACACTAACACAAGTGCGAAAAGTGGTTTTTCAACACTAACACAAGTGCGAAAAGTGTTTTTTCCACACTAATACAAGTGCAAAAGTGGTTTCCTGCACCAACACAAGTGCGAAAAGTGGTTTTTCAACACTAACACAAGTACGAAAAGTGGTTTTTCAACACTAACACAAGTGCGAAAAGTGTTTTTTCCACACTAATACAAGTGCAAAAGTGGTTTCCTGCACCAACACTAGTGCGAAAAGTGGTTTTTCAACACTAACACAAGTGCGAAAAGTGGTTTTTCAACACTAAAACAAGTGCGAAAAGTGTTTTTCCCACACTAATACAAGTGCAAAAGTGGTTTCCTGCACCAACACAAGTGCGAAAAGTGGTTTTTCAACACTAACACAAGTGCGAAAAGTGGTTTTTCAACATTAACACAAGTGCGAAAAGTGGTTTTTCAACACTAACACAAGTGCGAAAAGTGTTTTTTCCACACTAATACAAGTGCGAAAAGTGGTTTCCTGCACCAACACAAGTGCGAAAAGTGGTTTTTCAACACTATCACAAGTGCAAAAAGTGTTTTTTCCACACTAGTACAAGTGCAAAAGTGGTTTCCTGCACCAACACAAGTGCGAAAAGTGGTTTTTCAACACTAACACAAGTGCGAAAAGTGTTTTTTCAACACTAACACAAGTGCGAAAAGTGGTTTTTCAACACTAACACAAGTGCGAAAAGTGTTTTTTCCACACTAATACAAGTGCAAAAGTGGTTTCCTGCACCAACACAAGTGCGAAAAGTGGTTTTTCAACACTAACACAAGTGCGAAAAGTGTTTTTTCCACACTAACACAAGTGCGAAAAGTGGTTTTTCAACACTAACACAAGTGCGAAAAGTGGTTTTTCAACACTATCACAAGTGCAAAAAGTGGTTTTTCAACACTAACTCAAGTGCGAAAAGTGGTTTTTCAACACTAACACAAGTGTGAAAAGTGTTTTTTCCACACTAATACAAGTGCAAAAGTGGTTTCCTGCACCAACACAAGTGCGAAAAGTGGTTTTTCAACACTAACACAAGTACGAAAAGTGGTTTTTCAACACTAACACAAGTGCGAAAAGTGTTTTTTCCACACTAATACAAGTGCAAAAGTGGTTTCCTGCACCAACACTAGTGCGAAAAGTGGTTTTTCAACACTAATACAAGTGCGAAAAGTGGTTTTTCAACACTAACACAAGTGCGAAAAGTGTTTTTTCCACACTAATACAAGTGCAAAAGTGGTTTCCTGCACCAACACAAGTGCGAAAAGTGGTTTTTCAACACTAACACAAGTGCGAAAAGTGGTTTTTCAACAGTAACACAAGTGCAAAAAGTGTTTTTTCCACACTAATACAAATGAAAAAGTGGTTTCCTGCACCAACACAAGTGCGAAAAGTGGTTTTTCAACACTAACACAAGTGCGAAAAGTGGTTTTTCAACAGTAACACAAGTGCGGAAAGTGGTTTTTCAACACGATCACAAGTGCAAAAAGTGTTTTTTCCACACTAATACAAGTGCAAAAGTGGTTTCCTGCACCAACACAAGTGCGAAAAGTGGTTTTTAAACACTAACACAAGTGCGAAAAGTGGTTTTTCAACACTAACACAAGTGCGAAAAGTGGTTTTTCAACACTATCACAAGTGCAAAAAGTGTTTTTTCCACACTAATACAAGTGCAAAAGTGGTTCCTGCACCAACACAAGTGCGAAAAGTGGTTTTTCAACACTAACACAAGTGCGAAAAGTGGTTTTTCAACACTAACACAAGTGCGAAAAGTGGTTTTTCAACACTAACACAAGTGCAAAAAGTGTTTTTTCCACACTAATACAAGTGCAAAAGTGGTTTCCTGCACCAACACAAGTGCGAAAAGTGGTTTTTCAACACTATCACAAGTGCGAAAAGTGTTTTTTCCACACTAACACAAGTGCGAAAAGTGGTTTTTCAACACTAACACAAGTGCGAAAAGTGGTTTTTCAACACTAACACAAGTGCGAAAAGTGTTTTTCCACACTAATACAAGTGCAAAAGTGGTTTCCTGCACCAACACAAGTGCGAAAAGTGGTTTTTCAACACGAACACAAGTGCGAAAAGTGGTTTTTCAACACTAACACAAGTGCGAAAAGTGGTTTTTCAACACTAACACAAGTGCGAAAAGTGGTTTTTCAACATTAACACAAGTGCGAAAAGTGGTTTTTCAACACTATCACAAGTGCAAAAAGTGGTTTTTCAACACTAACACAAGTGCGAAAAGTGGTTTTTCAACACTAACACAAGTGCGAAAAGTGTTTTTTCCACACTAATACAAGTGCAAAAGTGGTTTCCTGCACCAACACAAGTGCGAAAAGTGGTTTTTCAACACTAACACAAGTGCGAAAAGTGGTTTTTCAACACTAACACAAGTGCGAAAAGTGGTTTTTCAACACTATCACAAGTGCAAAAAGTGTTTTTTCCACACTAATACAAGTGCAAAAGTGGTTTCCTGCACTAACACAAGTGCAAAAAGTGGTTTTTCAACACTAACACAAGTGCGAAAAGTGGTTTTTCAACACTAACACAAGTGTGAAAAGTGGTTTTTCAACACTATCACAAGTGCAAAAAGTGGTTTTTCAACACTAACACAAGTGCGAAAAGTGGTTTTTCAACACTAACACAAGTGCGAAAAGTGGTTTTTCAACATTAACACAAGTGCGAAAAGTGGTTTTTCAACACTATCACAAGTGCAAAAAGTGGTTTTTCAACACTAACACAAGTGCGAAAAGTGGTTTTTCAACACTAACACAAGTGCGAAAAGTGTTTTTTCCACACTAATACAAGTGCAAAAGTGGTTTCCTGCACCAACACAAGTGCAAAAAGTGGTTTTTCAACACTAACACAAGTGCGAAAAGTGGTTTTTCAACACTAACACAAGTGCGAAAAGTGGTTTTTCAACACTATCACAAGTGCAAAAAGTGTTTTTTCCACACTAATACAAGTACAAAAGTGGTTTCCTGCACTAACACAAGTGCAAAAAGTGGTTTTTCAACACTAACACAAGTGCGAAAAGTGTTTTTTCAACACTAACACAAGTGCGAAAAGTGGTTTTTCAACACCAACACAAGTTCGAAAAGTGTTTTTTCCACACTAATACAAGTGCAAAAGTGGTTTCCTGCACCAACACAAGTGTGAAAAGTGGTTTTTCAACACTAACACAAGTGCGAAAAGTGGTTTTTCAACATTAACACAAGTGCAAAAAGTGGTTTTTCAACACTATCACAAGTGCAAAAAGTTGTTTTTCAACACTAACACAAGTGCGAAAAGTGGTTTTTCAACACTAACACAAGTGCGAAAAGTGTTTTTTCCACACTAATACAAGTGCAAAAGTGGTTTCCAGCACCAACACAAGTGCGAAAAGTGGTTTTTCAACACTAACACAAGTGCGAAAAGTGGTTTTTCAACACTAACACAAGTGCGAAAAGTGGTTTTTCAACACTATCACAAGTGCAAAAAGTCTTTTTTCCACACTAATACAAGTGCAAAAGTGGTTTTTCAACACTAACACAAGTGCGAAAAGTGGTTTTTCAACACTATCACAAGTGCAAAAAGTGGTTTTTCAACACTAACTCAAGTGCGAAAAGTGGTTTTTCAACACTAACACAAGTGCGAAAAGTGTTTTTTCCACACTAATACAAGTGCAAAAGTGGTTTCCTGCACCAACACAAGTGCGAAAAGTGGTTTTTCAACACTAACACAAGTGCGAAAAGTGGTTTTTCAACACTAACACAAGTGCGAAAAGTGGTTTTTCAACACTAACACAAGTGCGAAAAGTGTTTTTTCCACACTAATACAAGTGCAAAAGTGGTTTCCTGCACCAACACAAGTGCGAAAAGTGGTTTTTCAACACTAACACAAGTACGAAAAGTGGTTTTTCAACACTAACACAAGTGCGAAAAGTGTTTTTTCCACACTAATACAAGTGCAAAAGTGGTTTCCTGCACCAACACTAGTGCGAAAAGTGGTTTTTCAACACTAACACAAGTGCGAAAAGTGGTTTTTCAACACTAAAACAAGTGCGAAAAGTGTTTTTTCCACACTAATACAAGTGCAAAAGTGGTTTCCTGCACCAACACAAGTGCGAAAAGTGGTTTTTCAACACTAACACAAGTGCGAAAAGTGGTTTTTCAACATTAACACAAGTGCGAAAAGTGGTTTTTCAACACTAACACAAGTGCGAAAAGTGTTTTTTCCACACTAATACAAGTGCGAAAAGTGGTTTCCTGCACCAACACAAGTGCGAAAAGTGGTTTTTCAACACTATCACAAGTGCAAAAAGTGTTTTTTCCACACTAGTACAAGTGCAAAAGTGGTTTCCTGCACCAACACAAGTGCGAAAAGTGGTTTTTCAACACTAACACAAGTGCGAAAAGTGTTTTTTCAACACTAACACAAGTGCGAAAAGTGGTTTTTCAACACTAACACAAGTGCGAAAAGTGTTTTTTCCACACTAATACAAGTGCAAAAGTGGTTTCCTGCACCAACACAAGTGCGAAAAGTGGTTTTTCAACACTAACACAAGTGCGAAAAGTGTTTTTTCCACACTAACACAAGTGCGAAAAGTGGTTTTTCAACACTAACACAAGTGCGAAAAGTGGTTTTTCAACACTATCACAAGTGCAAAAAGTGGTTTTTCAACACTAACTCAAGTGCGAAAAGTGGTTTTTCAACACTAACACAAGTGTGAAAAGTGTTTTTTCCACACTAATACAAGTGCAAAAGTGGTTTCCTGCACCAACACAAGTGCGAAAAGTGGTTTTTCAACACTAACACAAGTACGAAAAGTGGTTTTTCAACACTAACACAAGTGCGAAAAGTGTTTTTTCCACACTAATACAAGTGCAAAAGTGGTTTCCTGCACCAACACTAGTGCGAAAAGTGGTTTTTCAACACTAATACAAGTGCGAAAAGTGGTTTTTCAACACTAACACAAGTGCGAAAAGTGTTTTTTCCACACTAATACAAGTGCAAAAGTGGTTTCCTGCACCAACACAAGTGCGAAAAGTGGTTTTTCAACACTAACACAAGTGCGAAAAGTGGTTTTTCAACAGTAACACAAGTGCAAAAAGTGTTTTTTCCACACTAATACAAATGAAAAAGTGGTTTCCTGCACCAACACAAGTGCGAAAAGTGGTTTTTCAACACTAACACAAGTGCGAAAAGTGGTTTTTCAACAGTAACACAAGTGCGGAAAGTGGTTTTTCAACACGATCACAAGTGCAAAAAGTGTTTTTTCCACACTAATACAAGTGCAAAAGTGGTTTCCTGCACCAACACAAGTGCGAAAAGTGGTTTTTAAACACTAACACAAGTGCGAAAAGTGGTTTTTCAACACTAACACAAGTGCGAAAAGTGGTTTTTCAACACTATCACAAGTGCAAAAAGTGTTTTTTCCACACTAATACAAGTGCAAAAGTGGTTCCTGCACCAACACAAGTGCGAAAAGTGGTTTTTCAACACTAACACAAGTGCGAAAAGTGGTTTTTCAACACTAACACAAGTGCGAAAAGTGGTTTTTCAACACTAACACAAGTGCGAAAAGTGTTTTTTCCACAATAATACAAGTGAAAAAGTGGTTTCCTGCACCAACACAAGTGCGAAAAGTGGTTTTTCAACACTAACACAAGTGCAAAAAGTGGTTTTTCAACACTAACACAAGTGCGAAAAGTGGTTTTTCAACACTAACACAAGTGCGAAAAGTGTTTTTTCCCACACTAATACAAGTGCAAAAGTGGTTTCCTGCACCAACACAAGTGCAAAAAGTGGTTTTTCAACACTAACACAAGTGCGAAAAGTGGTTTTTCAACACTAACACAAGTGTGAAAAGTGGTTTTTCAACACTAACACAAGTGCGAAAAGTGTTTTTTCCACACTAATACAAGTGCAAAAGTGGTTTCCTGCACGAACACAAGTGCGAAAAGTGGTTTTTCAACACTAACACAAGTGCGAAAAGTGGTTTTTCAACACTAACACAAGTGCGAAAAGTGGTTTTTCAACACTATCACAAGTGCAAAAAGTGTTTTTTCCACACTAATACAAGCGCAAATGTGGTTTCCTGCACCAACACAAGTGCGAAAAGTGGTTTTTCAACACTAACACAAGTGCGAAAAGTGGTTTTTTCAACACTAACACAAGTGCGAAAAGTGGTTTTTCAACACTAACACAAGTGCGAAAAGTGGTTTTTTCAACACTAACACAAGTGCGAAAAGTGGTTTTTCAACACTAACACAAGTGCGAGAAGTGGTTTTTCAACACTATCACAAGTGCAAAAAGTGGTTTTTCAACACTAACACAAGTGCGAAAAGTGGTTTTTCAACACTAACACAAGTGCGAAAAGTGTTTTTTCCACACTAATACAACTGCAAAAGTGGTTTCCTGCACCAACACAAGTGCGAAAAGTGGTTTTTCAACACTAACACAAGTGCGAAAAGTGGTTTTTCAACACTAACACAAGTGCGAAAAGTGTTTTTTCCACACTAGTACAAGTGCAAATGTGGTTTCCTGCACCAACACAAGTGCGAAAAGTGGTTTTTCAACACTAACACAAGTGCGAAAAGTGGTTTTTCAACACTAACACAAGTGCCAAAAGTGGTTTTTCAACACTATCAGAAGTGCAAAAAGTGTTTTTTCCACACTAATACAAGTGCAAATGTGGTTTCCTGCACCAACACAAGTGCGAAAAGTGGTTTTTCAACACTAACATAAGTGCAAAAAGTGGTTTTTCAACACTAACACAAGTGCGAAAAGTGGTTTTTCAACACTAACATAAGTGCGAAAAGTGTTTTTTCCACACTAATACAACTGCAAAAGTGGTTTCCTGCACCAACACAAGTGCGAAAAGTGGTTTTTCAACACTAACACAAGTGCGAAAAGTGGTTTTTCAACACTAACACAAGTGCGAAAAGTGGTTTTTCCACACTAATACAAGTGCAAAAGTGGTTTCCTGCACCAACACAAGTGCGAAAAGTGGTTTTTCAACACTAACACAAGTGTGAAAAGTGGTTTTTCAACACTAACACAAGTGCAAAAAGTGTTTTTTCCACACTAATACAAGTGCAAATGTGGTTTCCTGCACCAACACAAGTGCGAAAAGTGGTTTTTCAACACTAACACAAGTGCGAAAAGTGGTTTTTCAACACTAACACAAGTGCCAAAAGTGGTTTTTCAACACTATCACAAGTGCAAAAAGTGTTTTTTCCACACTAATACAAGTGCAAATGTGGTTTCCTGCACCAACACAAGTGCGAAAAGTGGTTTTTCAACACTAACACAAGTGCGAAAAGTGGTTTTTCAACACTAACACAAGTGCGAAAAGTGGTTTTTCAACACTAACACAAGTGCGAAAAGTGTTTTTCCACACTAATACAAGTGCAAAAGTGGTTTCCTGCACCAACACAAGTGCGAAAAGTGGTTTTTCAACACTAACACAAGTGCGAAAAGTGGTTTTTCAACACTAACACAACTGCGAAAAGTGGTTTTTCAACACTAACACAAGTGCGAAAAGTGTTTTTTCCACACTAATACAAGTGCAAAAGTGGTTTCCTGCATCAACACAAGTGCGAAAAGAGGTTTTTCAACACTAACACAAGTGCGAAAAGTGATTTTTCAACACTAACACAAGTGCGAAAAGTGTTTTTCCACACTAACACAAGTGCGAAAAGTGGTTTTTCAACACTAACACAAGTGCGAAAAGTGGTTTTTCAACACTAACACAAGTGCGAAAAGTGTTTTTTCCACACTAATACAAGTGCAAAAGTGGTTTCCTGCACCAACACAAGTGCGAAAAGTGGTTTTTCAACACTAACACAAGTGCGAAAAGTGGTTTTTCAACACTAACACAAGTGCGAAAAGTGGTTTTTCAACACTAACACAAGTGCGAAAAGTGGTTTTTCAACACTAACACAAGTGCGAAAAGTGTTTTTTCCACACTAATACAAGTGCAAAAGTGGTTTCCTGCACCAACACAAGTGCGAAAAGTGGTTTTTCAACACTAACTCAAGTGCGAAAAGTGGTTTTTCAACACTAACACAAGTGCGAAAAGTGGTTTTTCAACACTAACACAAGTGCGAAAAGTGTTTTTTCCACACTAATACAAGTGCAAAATTGGTTTCCTGCACCAACACAAGTGCGAAAAGTGGTTTTTCAACACTAACACAAGTGCGAAAAGTGGTTTTTCAACACTAACACAAGTGCGAAAAGTGGTTTTTCAACACTAACACAAGTGCGAAAAGTGTTTTTTCCACACTAATACAAGTGCAAAAGTGGTTTCCTGCACCAACACAAGTGCGAAAAGTGGTTTTTCAACACTAACTCAAGTGCGAAAAGTGGTTTTTCAACACTAACACAAGTGCGAAAAGTGGTTTTTCAACACTAACACAAGTGCGAAAAGTGTTTTTTCCACACTAATACAAGTGCAAAAGTGGTTTCCTGCACCAACACAAGTGCGAAAAGTGGTTTTTCAACACTAACACACGTGCGAAAAGTGTTTTTTCAACACTAACACAAGTGCGAAAAGTGGTTTTTCAACACTAACACAAGTGCGAAAAGTGTTTTTTCCACACTAATACAAGTGCAAAAGTGGTTTCCTGCACCAACACAAGTGCGAAAAGTGGTTTTTCAACACTAACACAAGTGCGAAAAGTGTTTTTTCCACACTAATACAAGTGCAAAAGTGGTTTCCTGCACCAACACAAGTGCGAAAAGTGGTTTTTCAACACTAACACAAGTGCGAAAAGTGGTTTTTCAACACTAACACAAGTGCGAAAAGTGTTTTTTCCACACTAATACAAGTGCAAAAGTGGTTTCCTGCACCAACACAAGTGCGAAAAGTGGTTTTTCAACACTAACACAAGTGCGAAAAGTGGTTTTTCAACACTAACACAAGTGCGAAAAGTGGTTTTTCAACACTAACACAAGTGCGAAAAGTGTTTTTTCCACACTAATACAAGTGCAAAAGTGGTTTCCTGCACCAACACAAGTGCGAAAAGTGGTTTTTCAACACTAACTCAAGTGCGAAAAGTGGTTTTTCAACACTAACACAAGTGCGAAAAGTGGTTTTTCAACACTAACACAAGTGCGAAAAGTGTTTTTTCCACACTAATACAAGTGCAAAAGTGGTTTCCTGCACCAACACAAGTGCGAAAAGTGGTTTTTCAACACTAACACAAGTGCGAAAAGTGGTTTTTCAACACTAACACAAGTGCGAAAAGTGGTTTTTCAACACTAACACAAGTGCGAAAAGTGTTTTTTCCACACTAATACAAGTGCAAAAGTGGTTTCCTGCACCAACACAAGTGCGAAAAGTGATTTTTCAACACTAACACAAGTGCAAAAAGTGGTTTTTCAACACTAACACAAGTGCAAAAAGTGTTTTTTCCACACTAATACAAGTGCAAATGTGGTGTCCTGCACCAACACAAGTGCGAAAAGTGGTTTTTCAACACTAACACAAGTGCGAAAAGTGGTTTTTCAACACTAACACAAGTGCCAAAAGTGGTTTTTCAACACTATCACAAGTGCAAAAAGTGTTTTTTCCACACTAATACAAGTGCAAATGTGGTTTCCTGCACCAACACAAGTGCGAAAAGTGGTTTTTCAACACTAACACAAGTGCGAAAAGTGATTTTTCAACACTAACACAAGTGCGAAAAGTGGTTTTTCAACACTAACACAAGTGCGAAAAGTGTTTTTTCCACACTAATACAAGTGCAAAAGTGGTTTCCTGCACCAACACAAGTGCGAAAAGTGGTTTTTCAACACTAACACAAGTGCGAAAAGTGGTTTTTCAACACTAACACAACTGCGAAAAGTGGTTTTTCAACACTAACACAAGTGCGAAAAGTGTTTTTTCCACACTAATACAAGTGCAAAAGTGGTTTCCTGCACCAACACAAGTTCGAAAAGAGGTTTTTCAACACTAACACAAGTGCGAAAAGTGATTTTTCAACACTAACACAAGTGCGAAAAGTGTTTTTCCACACTAATACAAGTGCAAAAGTGGTTTCCTGCACCAACACAAGTGCGAAAAGTGGTTTTTCAACACTAACACAAGTGCGAAAAGTGGTTTTTCAACACTAACACAAGTGCGAAAAGTGGTTTTTCAACACCAACACAAGTGCGAAAAGTGTTTTTTCCACACTAATACAAGTGAAAAAGTGGTTTCCTGCACCAACACAAGTGCGAAAAGTGGTTTTTCAACACCAACACAAGTGCGAAAAGTGGTTTTTCAACACTAACACAAGTGTGAAAAGTGGTTTTTCAACACTATCACAAGTGCAAAAAGTGTTTTTTCCACACTAATACAAGTGCAAAAGTGGTTTCCTGCACCAACACAAGTGCGAAAAGTGGTTTTTCAACACTAACACAAGTGCGAAAAGTGGTTTTTCAACACTAACACAAGTGCGAAAAGTGGTTTTTCAACACTATCACAAGTGCAAAAAGTGTTTTTTCCACACTAATACAAGTGCAAAAGTGGTTTCCTGCACCAACACAAGTGCGAAAAGTGGTTTTTCAACACTAACACAAGTGCGAAAAGTGGTTTTTCAACACTAACACAAGTGCGAAAAGTGGTTTTTCAACACTAACACAAGTGCGAAAAGTGTTTTTTCCACACTAATACAAGTGCAAAAGTGGTTTCCTGCACCAACACAAGTGCGAAAAGTGGTTTTTCAACACTAACACAAGTGCGAAAAGTGGTTTTTCAACACTAACACAAGTGCGAAAAGTGGTTTTTCAACACTAACACAAGTGCGAAAAGTGTTTTTTCCACACTAATACAAGTGCAAAAGTGGTTTCCTGCACCAACACTAGTGCGAAAAGTGGTTTTTCAACACTAACACAAGTGCGAAAAGTGTTTTTCCACACTAATACAAGTGCAAAAGTGGTTTCCTGCACCAACACAAGTGCGAAAAGTGGTTTTTCAACACTAACACAAGTGCGAAAAGTGGTTTTTCAACACTAACACAAGTGCGAAAAGTGGTTTTTCAACACTATCACAAGTGCAAAAAGTGATTTTTCCACACTAATACAAGTGCAAAAGTGGTTTCCTGCACCAACACAAGTGCGAAAAGTGGTTTTTCAACACTAACACAAGTGCGAAAAGTGGTTTTTCAACACTAACACAAGTGCAAAAAGTGGTTTTTCAACACTATCACAAGTGCAAAAAGTGTTTTTTCCACACTAATACAAGTGCAAAAGTGGTTTCCTGCACCAACACAAGTGCGAAAAGTGGTTTTTCAACACTAACACAAGTGCGAAAAGTGTTTTTTCCATACTAATACAAGTGCAAAAGTGGTTTCCTGCACCAACACAAGTGCGAAAAGTGGTTTTTCAAGACTAACTCAAGTGCGAAAAGTGGTTTTTCAACACTAACACAAGTGCGAAAAGTGGTTTTTCAACACTAACACAAGTGCGAAAAGTGTTTTTTCCACACTAATACAAGTGCAAAAGTGGTTTCCTGCACCAACACAAGTGCGAAAAGTGGTTTTTCAACACTAACACAAGTGCGAAAAGTGGTTTTTCAACACTAACACAAGTGCGAAAAGTGTTTTTCCACACTAATACAAGTGCAAAAGTGGTTTCCTGCACCAACACAAGTGCGAAAAGTGGTTTTTCAACACTAACACAAGTGCGAAAAGTGGTTTTTCAACACTAACACAACTGCGAAAAGTGGTTTTTCAACACTAACACAAGTGCGAAAAGTGTTTTTTCCACACTAATACAAGTGCAAAAGTGGTTTCCTGCATCAACACAAGTGCGAAAAGAGGTTTTTCAACACTAACACAAGTGCGAAAAGTGATTTTTCAACACTAACACAAGTGCGAAAAGTGTTTTTCCACACTAACACAAGTGCGAAAAGTGGTTTTTCAACACTAACACAAGTGCGAAAAGTGGTTTTTCAACACTAACACAAGTGCGAAAAGTGTTTTTTCCACACTAATACAAGTGCAAAAGTGGTTTCCTGCACCAACACAAGTGCGAAAAGTGGTTTTTCAACACTAACACAAGTGCGAAAAGTGGTTTTTCAACACTAACACAGGTGCGAAAAGTGGTTTTTCAACACTAACACAAGTGCGAAAAGTGGTTTTTCAACACTAACACAAGTGCGAAAAGTGTTTTTTCCACACTAATACAAGTGCAAAAGTGGTTTCCTGCACCAACACAAGTGCGAAAAGTGGTTTTTCAACACTAACTCAAGTGCGAAAAGTGGTTTTTCAACACTAACACAAGTGCGAAAAGTGGTTTTTCAACACTAACACAAGTGCGAAAAGTGTTTTTTCCACACTAATACAAGTGCAAAATTGGTTTCCTGCACCAACACAAGTGCGAAAAGTGGTTTTTCAACACTAACACAAGTGCGAAAAGTGGTTTTTCAACACTAACACAAGTGCGAAAAGTGGTTTTTCAACACTAACACAAGTGCGAAAAGTGTTTTTTCCACACTAATACAAGTGCAAAAGTGGTTTCCTGCACCAACACAAGTGCGAAAAGTGGTTTTTCAACACTAACTCAAGTGCGAAAAGTGGTTTTTCAACACTAACACAAGTGCGAAAAGTGGTTTTTCAACACTAACACAAGTGCGAAAAGTGTTTTTTCCACACTAATACAAGTGCAAAAGTGGTTTCCTGCACCAACACAAGTGCGAAAAGTGGTTTTTCAACACTAACACACGTGCGAAAAGTGTTTTTTCAACACTAACACAAGTGCGAAAAGTGGTTTTTCAACACTAACACAAGTGCGAAAAGTGTTTTTTCCACACTAATACAAGTGCAAAAGTGGTTTCCTGCACCAACACAAGTGCGAAAAGTGGTTTTTCAACACTAACACAAGTGCGAAAAGTGTTTTTTCCACACTAATACAAGTGCAAAAGTGGTTTCCTGCACCAACACAAGTGCGAAAAGTGGTTTTTCAACACTAACACAAGTGCGAAAAGTGGTTTTTCAACACTAACACAAGTGCGAAAAGTGTTTTTTCCACACTAATACAAGTGCAAAAGTGGTTTCCTGCACCAACACAAGTGCGAAAAGTGGTTTTTCAACACTAACACAAGTGCGAAAAGTGGTTTTTCAACACTAACACAAGTGCGAAAAGTGGTTTTTCAACACTAACACAAGTGCGAAAAGTGTTTTTTCCACACTAATACAAGTGCAAAAGTGGTTTCCTGCACCAACACAAGTGCGAAAAGTGGTTTTTCAACACTAACTCAAGTGCGAAAAGTGGTTTTTCAACACTAACACAAGTGCGAAAAGTGGTTTTTCAACACTAACACAAGTGCGAAAAGTGTTTTTTCCACACTAATACAAGTGCAAAAGTGGTTTCCTGCACCAACACAAGTGCGAAAAGTGGTTTTCAACACTAACACAAGTGCGAAAAGTGGTTTTTCAACACTAACACAAGTGCGAAAAGTGGTTTTTCAACACTAACACAAGTGCGAAAAGTGTTTTTTCCACACTAATACAAGTGCAAAAGTGGTTTCCTGCACCAACACAAGTGCGAAAAGTGATTTTTCAACACTAACACAAGTGCAAAAAGTGGTTTTTCAACACTAACACAAGTGCAAAAAGTGTTTTTTCCACACTAATACAAGTGCAAATGTGGTGTCCTGCACCAACACAAGTGCGAAAAGTGGTTTTTCAACACTAACACAAGTGCGAAAAGTGGTTTTTCAACACTAACACAAGTGCCAAAAGTGGTTTTTCAACACTATCACAAGTGCAAAAAGTGTTTTTTCCACACTAATACAAGTGCAAATGTGGTTTCCTGCACCAACACAAGTGCGAAAAGTGGTTTTTCAACACTAACACAAGTGCGAAAAGTGATTTTTCAACACTAACACAAGTGCGAAAAGTGGTTTTTCAACACTAACACAAGTGCGAAAAGTGTTTTTTCCACACTAATACAAGTGCAAAAGTGGTTTCCTGCACAAACACAAGTGCGAAAAGTGGTTTTTCAACACTAACACAAGTGCGAAAAGTGGTTTTTCAACACTAACACAACTGCGAAAAGTGGTTTTTCAACACTAACACAAGTGCGAAAAGTGTTTTTTCCACACTAATACAAGTGCAAAAGTGGTTTCCTGCACCAACACAAGTTCGAAAAGAGGTTTTTCAACACTAACACAAGTGCGAAAAGTGATTTTTCAACACTAACACAAGTGCGAAAAGTGTTTTTCCACACTAATACAAGTGCAAAAGTGGTTTCCTGCACCAACACAAGTGCGAAAAGTGGTTTTTCAACACTAACACAAGTGCGAAAAGTGGTTTTTCAACACTAACACAAGTGCGAAAAGTGGTTTTTCAACACCAACACAAGTGCGAAAAGTGTTTTTTCCACACTAATACAAGTGAAAAAGTGGTTTCCTGCACCAACACAAGTGCGAAAAGTGGTTTTTCAACACCAACACAAGTGCGAAAAGTGGTTTTTCAACACTAACACAAGTGTGAAAAGTGGTTTTTCAACACTATCACAAGTGCAAAAAGTGTTTTTTCCACACTAATACAAGTGCAAAAGTGGTTTCCTGCACCAACACAAGTGCGAAAAGTGGTTTTTCAACACTAACACAAGTGCGAAAAGTGGTTTTTCAACACTAACACAAGTGCGAAAAGTGGTTTTTCAACACTATCACAAGTGCAAAAAGTGTTTTTTCCACACTAATACAAGTGCAAAAGTGGTTTCCTGCACCAACACAAGTGCGAAAAGTGGTTTTTCAACACTAACACAAGTGCGAAAAGTGGTTTTTCAACACTAACACAAGTGCGAAAAGTGGTTTTTCAACACTAACACAAGTGCGAAAAGTGTTTTTTCCACACGAATACAAGTGCAAAAGTGGTTTCCTGCACCAACACAAGTGCGAAAAGTGGTTTTTCAACACTAACACAAGTGCGAAAAGTGGTTTTTCAACACTAACACAAGTGCGAAAAGTGGTTTTTCAACACTAACACAAGTGCGAAAAGTGTTTTTTCCACACTAATACAAGTGCAAAAGTGGTTTCCTGCACCAACACTAGTGCGAAAAGTGGTTTTTCAACACTAACACAAGTGCGAAAAGTGTTTTTCCACACTAATACAAGTGCAAAAGTGGTTTCCTGCACCAACACAAGTGCGAAAAGTGGTTTTTCAACACTAACACAAGTGCGAAAAGTGGTTTTTCAACACTAACACAAGTGCGAAAAGTGGTTTTTCAACACTACCACAAGTGCAAAAAGTGATTTTTCCACACTAATACAAGTGCAAAAGTGGTTTCCTGCACCAACACAAGTGCGAAAAGTGGTTTTTCAACACTAACACAAGTGCGAAAAGTGGTTTTTCAACACTAACACAAGTGCAAAAAGTGGTTTTTCAACACTATCACAAGTGCAAAAAGTGTTTTTTCCACACTAATACAAGTGCAAAAGTGGTTTCCTGCACCAACACAAGTGCGAAAAGTGGTTTTTCAACACTAACACAAGTGCGAAAAGTGTTTTTTCCATACTAATACAAGTGCAAAAGTGGTTTCCTGCACCAACACAAGTGCGAAAAGTGGTTTTTCAAGACTAACTCAAGTGCGAAAAGTGGTTTTTCAACACTAACACAAGTGCGAAAAGTGGTTTTTCAACACTAACACAAGTGCGAAAAGTGTTTTTTCCACACTAATACAAGTGCAAAAGTGGTTTCCTGCACCAACACAAGTGCGAAAAGTGGTTTTTCAACACTAACACAAGTGCGAAAAGTGTTTTTCAACACTAACACAAGTGCAAAAAGTGTTTTTTCCACACTAATACAAGTGCAAAAGTGGTTTCCTGCACCAACACAAGTGCGAAAAGTGGTTTTTCAACACTAACACAAGTGCGAAAAGTGGTTTTTCAACACTAACACAAGTGCGAAAAGTGGTTTTTCAACACTATCACAAGTGCAAAAAGTGTTTTTTCCACACTAATACAAGTGCAAAAGTGGTTTCCTGCACCAACACAAGTGCGAAAAGTGGTTTTTCAACACTAACACAAGTGCGAAAAGTGGTTTTTCAACACTAACACAAGTGCGAAAAGTGGTTTTTCAACACTAACAGAAGTGCGAAAAGTGGTTTTTCAACACCAACACAAGTGCGAAAAGTGTTTTTTCCACACTAATACAAGTGAAAAAGTGGTTTCCTGCACCAACACAAGTGCGAAAAGTGGTTTTTCAACACCAACACAAGTGCGAAAAGTGGTTTTTCAACACTAACACAAGTGTGAAAAGTGGTTTTTCAACACTATCACAAGTGCAAAAAGTGTTTTTTCCACACTAATACAAGTGCAAAAGTGGTTTCCTGCACCAACACAAGTGCGAAAAGTGGTTTTTCAACACTAACACAAGTGCGAAAAGTGGTTTTTCAACACTAACACAAGTGCGAAAAGTGGTTTTTCAACACTATCACAAGTGCAAAAAGTGTTTTTTCCACACTAATACAAGTGCAAAAGTGGTTTCCTGCACCAACACAAGTGCGAAAAGTGGTTTTTCAACACTAACACAAGTGCGAAAAGTGGTTTTTCAACACTAACACAAGTGCGAAAAGTGGTTTTTCAACACTAACACAAGTGCGAAAAGTGTTTTTTCCACACTAATACAAGTGCAAAAGTGGTTTCCTGCACCAACACAAGTGCGAAAAGTGGTTTTTCAACACTAACACAAGTGCGAAAAGTGGTTTTTCAACACTAACACAAGTGCGAAAAGTGGTTTTTCAACACTAACACAAGTGCGAAAAGTGTTTTTTTCCACACTAATACAAGTGCAAAAGTGGTTTCCTGCACCAACACAAGTGCGAAAAGTGGTTTTTCAACACTAACACAAGTGCGAAAAGTGTTTTTCCACACTAATACAAGTGCAAAAGTGGTTTCCTGCACCAACACAAGTGCGAAAAGTGGTTTTTGAACACTAACACAAGTGCGAAAAGTGGTTTTTCAACACTAACACAAGTGCGAAAAGTGTTTTTTCCACACTAATACAAGTGCAAAAGTGGTTTCCTGCACCAACACAAGTGCGAAAAGTGGTTTTTCAACACTAACACAAGTGCGAAAAGTGGTTTTTCAACACCAACACAAGTGCGAAAAGTGGTTTTTCAACACTAACACAAGTGCGAAAAGTGGTTTTTCAACACTAACACAACTGCGAAAAGTGGTTTTTCAACACTAACACAAGTGCGAAAAGTGTTTTTTCCACACTAATACAAGTGCAAAAGTGGTTTCCTGCACCAACACAAGTTCGAAAAGAGGTTTTTCAACACTAACACAAGTGCGAAAAGTGATTTTTCAACACTAACACAAGTGCGAAAAGTGTTTTTCCACACTAATACAAGTGCAAAAGTGGTTTCCTGCACCAACACAAGTGCGAAAAGTGGTTTTTCAACACTAACACAAGTGCGAAAAGTGGTTTTTCAACACTAACACAAGTGCGAAAAGTGGTTTTTCAACACCAACACAAGTGCGAAAAGTGTTTTTTCCACACTAATACAAGTGAAAAAGTGGTTTCCTGCACCAACACAAGTGCGAAAAGTGGTTTTTCAACACCAACACAAGTGCGAAAAGTGGTTTTTCAACACTAACACAAGTGTGAAAAGTGGTTTTTCAACACTATCACAAGTGCAAAAAGTGTTTTTTCCACACTAATACAAGTGCAAAAGTGGTTTCCTGCACCAACACAAGTGCGAAAAGTGGTTTTTCAACACTAACACAAGTGCGAAAAGTGGTTTTTCAACACTAACACAAGTGCGAAAAGTGGTTTTTCAACACTATCACAAGTGCAAAAAGTGTTTTTTCCACACTAATACAAGTGCAAAAGTGGTTTCCTGCACCAACACAAGTGCGAAAAGTGGTTTTTCAACACTAACACAAGTGCGAAAAGTGGTTTTTCAACACTAACACAAGTGCGAAAAGTGGTTTTTCAACACTAACACAAGTGCGAAAAGTGTTTTTTCCACACTAATACTAGTGCAAAAGTGGTTTCCTGCACCAACACAAGTGCGAAAAGTGGTTTTTCAACACTAACACAAGTGCGAAAAGTGGTTTTTCAACACTAACACAAGTGCGAAAAGTGGTTTTTCAACACTAACACAAGTGCGAAAAGTGTTTTTTCCACACTAATACAAGTGCAAAAGTGGTTTCCTGCACCAACACTAGTGCGAAAAGTGGTTTTTCAACACTAACACAAGTGCGAAAAGTGTTTTTCCACACTAATACAAGTGCAAAAGTGGTTTCCTGCACCAACACAAGTGCGAAAAGTGGTTTTTCAACACTAACACAAGTGCGAAAAGTGGTTTTTCAACACTAACACAAGTGCGAAAAGTGGTTTTTCAACACTACCACAAGTGCACAAAGTGATTTTTCCACACTAATACAAGTGCAAAAGTGGTTTCCTGCACCAACACAAGTGCGAAAAGTGGTTTTTCAACACTAACACAAGTGCGAAAAGTGGTTTTTCAACACTAACACAAGTGCAAAAAGTGGTTTTTCAACACTATCACAAGTGCAAAAAGTGTTTTTTCCACACTAATACAAGTGCAAAAGTGGTTTCCTGCACCAACACAAGTGCGAAAAGTGGTTTTTCAACACTAACACAAGTGCGAAAAGTGTTTTTTCCATACTAATACAAGTGCAAAAGTGGTTTCCTGCACCAACACAAGTGCGAAAAGTGGTTTTTCAAGACTAACTCAAGTGCGAAAAGTGGTTTTTCAACACTAACACAAGTGCGAAAAGTGGTTTTTCAACACTAACACAAGTGCGAAAAGTGTTTTTTCCACACTAATACAAGTGCAAAAGTGGTTTCCTGCACCAACACAAGTGCGAAAAGTGGTTTTTCAACACTAACACAAGTGCGAAAAGTGTTTTTCAACACTAACACAAGTGCAAAAAGTGTTTTTTCCACACTAATACAAGTGCAAAAGTGGTTTCCTGCACCAACACAAGTGCGAAAAGTGGTTTTTCAACACTAACACAAGTGCGAAAAGTGGTTTTTCAACACTAACACAAGTGCGAAAAGTGGTTTTTCAACACTATCACAAGTGCAAAAAGTGTTTTTTCCACACTAATACAAGTGCAAAAGTGGTTTCCTGCACCAACACAAGTGCGAAAAGTGGTTTTTCAACACTAACACAAGTGCGAAAAGTGGTTTTTCAACACTAACACAAGTGCGAAAAGTGGTTTTTCAACACTAACAGAAGTGCGAAAAGTGGTTTTTCAACACCAACACAAGTGCGAAAAGTGTTTTTTCCACACTAATACAAGTGAAAAAGTGGTTTCCTGCACCAACACAAGTGCGAAAAGTGGTTTTTCAACACCAACACAAGTGCGAAAAGTGGTTTTTCAACACTAACACAAGTGCGAAAAGTGTTTTTCCACACTAATACAAGTGCAAAAGTGGTTTCCTGCACCAACACAAGTGCGAAAAGTGGTTTTTCAACACTAACACAAGTGCGAAAAGTGGTTTTTCAACACTAACACAGGTGCGAAAAGTGGTTTTTCAACACTAACACAAGTGCGAAAAGTGGTTTTTCAACACTAACACAAGTGCGAAAAGTGTTTTTTCCACACTAATACAAGTGCAAAAGTGGTTTCCTGCACCAACACAAGTGCGAAAAGTGGTTTTTCAACACTAACTCAAGTGCGAAAAGTGGTTTTTCAACACTAACACAAGTGCGAAAAGTGGTTTTTCAACACTAACACAAGTGCGAAAAGTGTTTTTTCCACACTAATACAAGTGCAAAATTGGTTTCCTGCACCAACACAAGTGCGAAAAGTGGTTTTTCAACACTAACACAAGTGCGAAAAGTGGTTTTTCAACACTAACACAAGTGCGAAAAGTGGTTTTTCAACACTAACACAAGTGCGAAAAGTGTTTTTTCCACACTAATACAAGTGCAAAAGTGGTTTCCTGCACCAACACAAGTGCGAAAAGTGGTTTTTCAACACTAACTCAAGTGCGAAAAGTGGTTTTTCAACACTAACACAAGTGCGAAAAGTGGTTTTTCAACACTAACACAAGTGCGAAAAGTGTTTTTTCCACACTAATACAAGTGCAAAAGTGGTTTCCTGCACCAACACAAGTGCGAAAAGTGGTTTTTCAACACTAACACACGTGCGAAAAGTGTTTTTTCAACACTAACACAAGTGCGAAAAGTGGTTTTTCAACACTAACACAAGTGCGAAAAGTGTTTTTTCCACACTAATACAAGTGCAAAAGTGGTTTCCTGCACCAACACAAGTGCGAAAAGTGGTTTTTCAACACTAACACAAGTGCGAAAAGTGTTTTTTCCACACTAATACAAGTGCAAAAGTGGTTTCCTGCACCAACACAAGTGCGAAAAGTGGTTTTTCAACACTAACACAAGTGCGAAAAGTGGTTTTTCAACACTAACACAAGTGCGAAAAGTGTTTTTTCCACACTAATACAAGTGCAAAAGTGGTTTCCTGCACCAACACAAGTGCGAAAAGTGGTTTTTCAACACTAACACAAGTGCGAAAAGTGGTTTTTCAACACTAACACAAGTGCGAAAAGTGGTTTTTCAACACTAACACAAGTGCGAAAAGTGTTTTTTCCACACTAATACAAGTGCAAAAGTGGTTTCCTGCACCAACACAAGTGCGAAAAGTGGTTTTTCAACACTAACTCAAGTGCGAAAAGTGGTTTTTCAACACTAACACAAGTGCGAAAAGTGGTTTTTCAACACTAACACAAGTGCGAAAAGTGTTTTTTCCACACTAATACAAGTGCAAAAGTGGTTTCCTGCACCAACACAAGTGCGAAAAGTGGTTTTTCAACACTAACACAAGTGCGAAAAGTGGTTTTTCAACACTAACACAAGTGCGAAAAGTGGTTTTTCAACACTAACACAAGTGCGAAAAGTGTTTTTTCCACACTAATACAAGTGCAAAAGTGGTTTCCTGCACCAACACAAGTGCGAAAAGTGATTTTTCAACACTAACACAAGTGCAAAAAGTGGTTTTTCAACACTAACACAAGTGCAAAAAGTGTTTTTTCCACACTAATACAAGTGCAAATGTGGTGTCCTGCACCAACACAAGTGCGAAAAGTGGTTTTTCAACACTAACACAAGTGCGAAAAGTGGTTTTTCAACACTAACACAAGTGCCAAAAGTGGTTTTTCAACACTATCACAAGTGCAAAAAGTGTTTTTTCCACACTAATACAAGTGCAAATGTGGTTTCCTGCACCAACACAAGTGCGAAAAGTGGTTTTTCAACACTAACACAAGTGCGAAAAGTGATTTTTCAACACTAACACAAGTGCGAAAAGTGGTTTTTCAACACTAACACAAGTGCGAAAAGTGTTTTTTCCACACTAATACAAGTGCAAAAGTGGTTTCCTGCACCAACACAAGTGCGAAAAGTGGTTTTTCAACACTAACACAAGTGCGAAAAGTGGTTTTTCAACACTAACACAACTGCGAAAAGTGGTTTTTCAACACTAACACAAGTGCGAAAAGTGTTTTTTCCACACTAATACAAGTGCAAAAGTGGTTTCCTGCACCAACACAAGTTCGAAAAGAGGTTTTTCAACACTAACACAAGTGCGAAAAGTGATTTTTCAACACTAACACAAGTGCGAAAAGTGTTTTTCCACACTAATACAAGTGCAAAAGTGGTTTCCTGCACCAACACAAGTGCGAAAAGTGGTTTTTCAACACTAACACAAGTGCGAAAAGTGGTTTTTCAACACTAACACAAGTGCGAAAAGTGGTTTTTCAACACCAACACAAGTGCGAAAAGTGTTTTTTCCACACTAATACAAGTGAAAAAGTGGTTTCCTGCACCAACACAAGTGCGAAAAGTGGTTTTTCAACACCAACACAAGTGCGAAAAGTGGTTTTTCAACACTAACACAAGTGTGAAAAGTGGTTTTTCAACACTATCACAAGTGCAAAAAGTGTTTTTTCCACACTAATACAAGTGCAAAAGTGGTTTCCTGCACCAACACAAGTGCGAAAAGTGGTTTTTCAACACTAACACAAGTGCGAAAAGTGGTTTTTCAACACTAACACAAGTGCGAAAAGTGGTTTTTCAACACTATCACAAGTGCAAAAAGTGTTTTTTCCACACTAATACAAGTGCAAAAGTGGTTTCCTGCACCAACACAAGTGCGAAAAGTGGTTTTTCAACACTAACACAAGTGCGAAAAGTGGTTTTTCAACACTAACACAAGTGCGAAAAGTGGTTTTTCAACACTAACACAAGTGCGAAAAGTGTTTTTTCCACACTAATACAAGTGCAAAAGTGGTTTCCTGCACCAACACAAGTGCGAAAAGTGGTTTTTCAACACTAACACAAGTGCGAAAAGTGGTTTTTCAACACTAACACAAGTGCGAAAAGTGGTTTTTCAACACTAACACAAGTGCGAAAAGTGGTTTTTCAACACTAACACAAGTGCGAAAAGTGTTTTTTCCACACTAATACAAGTGCAAAAGTGGTTTCCTGCACCAACACAAGTGCGAAAAGTGGTTTTTCAACACTAACTCAAGTGCGAAAAGTGGTTTTTCAACACTAACACAAGTGCGAAAAGTGGTTTTTCAACACTAACACAAGTGCGAAAAGTGTTTTTTCCACACTAATACAAGTGCAAAATTGGTTTCCTGCACCAACACAAGTGCGAAAAGTGGTTTTTCAACACTAACACAAGTGCGAAAAGTGGTTTTTCAACACTAACACAAGTGCGAAAAGTGGTTTTTCAACACTAACACAAGTGCGAAAAGTGTTTTTTCCACACTAATACAAGTGCAAAAGTGGTTTCCTGCACCAACACAAGTGCGAAAAGTGGTTTTTCAACACTAACTCAAGTGCGAAAAGTGGTTTTTCAACACTAACACAAGTGCGAAAAGTGGTTTTTCAACACTAACACAAGTGCGAAAAGTGTTTTTTCCACACTAATACAAGTGCAAAAGTGGTTTCCTGCACCAACACAAGTGCGAAAAGTGGTTTTTCAACACTAACACACGTGCGAAAAGTGTTTTTTCAACACTAACACAAGTGCGAAAAGTGGTTTTTCAACACTAACACAAGTGCGAAAAGTGTTTTTTCCACACTAATACAAGTGCAAAAGTGGTTTCCTGCACCAACACAAGTGCGAAAAGTGGTTTTTCAACACTAACACAAGTGCGAAAAGTGTTTTTTCCACACTAATACAAGTGCAAAAGTGGTTTCCTGCACCAACACAAGTGCGAAAAGTGGTTTTTCAACACTAACACAAGTGCGAAAAGTGGTTTTTCAACACTAACACAAGTGCGAAAAGTGTTTTTTCCACACTAATACAAGTGCAAAAGTGGTTTCCTGCACCAACACAAGTGCGAAAAGTGGTTTTTCAACACTAACACAAGTGCGAAAAGTGGTTTTTCAACACTAACACAAGTGCGAAAAGTGGTTTTTCAACACTAACACAAGTGCGAAAAGTGGTTTTTCAACACTAACACAAGTGCGAAAAGTGTTTTTTCCACACTAATACAAGTGCAAAAGTGGTTTCCTGCACCAACACAAGTGCGAAAAGTGGTTTTTCAACACTAACTCAAGTGCGAAAAGTGGTTTTTCAACACTAACACAAGTGCGAAAAGTGGTTTTTCAACACTAACACAAGTGCGAAAAGTGTTTTTTCCACACTAATACAAGTGCAAAATTGGTTTCCTGCACCAACACAAGTGCGAAAAGTGGTTTTTCAACACTAACACAAGTGCGAAAAGTGGTTTTTCAACACTAACACAAGTGCGAAAAGTGGTTTTTCAACACTAACACAAGTGCGAAAAGTGTTTTTTCCACACTAATACAAGTGCAAAAGTGGTTTCCTGCACCAACACAAGTGCGAAAAGTGGTTTTTCAACACTAACTCAAGTGCGAAAAGTGGTTTTTCAACACTAACACAAGTGCGAAAAGTGGTTTTTCAACACTAACACAAGTGCGAAAAGTGTTTTTTCCACACTAATACAAGTGCAAAAGTGGTTTCCTGCACCAACACAAGTGCGAAAAGTGGTTTTTCAACACTAACACACGTGCGAAAAGTGTTTTTTCAACACTAACACAAGTGCGAAAAGTGGTTTTTCAACACTAACACAAGTGCGAAAAGTGTTTTTTCCACACTAATACAAGTGCAAAAGTGGTTTCCTGCACCAACACAAGTGCGAAAAGTGGTTTTTCAACACTAACACAAGTGCGAAAAGTGTTTTTTCCACACTAATACAAGTGCAAAAGTGGTTTCCTGCACCAACACAAGTGCGAAAAGTGGTTTTTCAACACTAACACAAGTGCGAAAAGTGGTTTTTCAACACTAACACAAGTGCGAAAAGTGTTTTTTCCACACTAATACAAGTGCAAAAGTGGTTTCCTGCACCAACACAAGTGCGAAAAGTGGTTTTTCAACACTAACACAAGTGCGAAAAGTGGTTTTTCAACACTAACACAAGTGCGAAAAGTGGTTTTTCAACACTAACACAAGTGCGAAAAGTGTTTTTTCCACACTAATACAAGTGCAAAAGTGGTTTCCTGCACCAACACAAGTGCGAAAAGTGGTTTTTCAACACTAACTCAAGTGCGAAAAGTGGTTTTTCAACACTAACACAAGTGCGAAAAGTGGTTTTTCAACACTAACACAAGTGCGAAAAGTGTTTTTTCCACACTAATACAAGTGCAAAAGTGGTTTCCTGCACCAACACAAGTGCGAAAAGTGGTTTTTCAACACTAACACAAGTGCGAAAAGTGGTTTTTCAACACTAACACAAGTGCGAAAAGTGGTTTTTCAACACTAACACAAGTGCGAAAAGTGTTTTTTCCACACTAATACAAGTGCAAAAGTGGTTTCCTGCACCAACACAAGTGCGAAAAGTGATTTTTCAACACTAACACAAGTGCAAAAAGTGGTTTTTCAACACTAACACAAGTGCAAAAAGTGTTTTTTCCACACTAATACAAGTGCAAATGTGGTGTCCTGCACCAACACAAGTGCGAAAAGTGGTTTTTCAACACTAACACAAGTGCGAAAAGTGGTTTTTCAACACTAACACAAGTGCCAAAAGTGGTTTTTCAACACTATCACAAGTGCAAAAAGTGTTTTTTCCACACTAATACAAGTGCAAATGTGGTTTCCTGCACCAACACAAGTGCGAAAAGTGGTTTTTCAACACTAACACAAGTGCGAAAAGTGATTTTTCAACACTAACACAAGTGCGAAAAGTGGTTTTTCAACACTAACACAAGTGCGAAAAGTGTTTTTTCCACACTAATACAAGTGCAAAAGTGGTTTCCTGCACCAACACAAGTGCGAAAAGTGGTTTTTCAACACTAACACAAGTGCGAAAAGTGGTTTTTCAACACTAACACAACTGCGAAAAGTGGTTTTTCAACACTAACACAAGTGCGAAAAGTGTTTTTTCCACACTAATACAAGTGCAAAAGTGGTTTCCTGCACCAACACAAGTTCGAAAAGAGGTTTTTCAACACTAACACAAGTGCGAAAAGTGATTTTTCAACACTAACACAAGTGCGAAAAGTGTTTTTCCACACTAATACAAGTGCAAAAGTGGTTTCCTGCACCAACACAAGTGCGAAAAGTGGTTTTTCAACACTAACACAAGTGCGAAAAGTGGTTTTTCAACACTAACACAAGTGCGAAAAGTGGTTTTTCAACACCAACACAAGTGCGAAAAGTGTTTTTTCCACACTAATACAAGTGAAAAAGTGGTTTCCTGCACCAACACAAGTGCGAAAAGTGGTTTTTCAACACCAACACAAGTGCGAAAAGTGGTTTTTCAACACTAACACAAGTGTGAAAAGTGGTTTTTCAACACTATCACAAGTGCAAAAAGTGTTTTTTCCACACTAATACAAGTGCAAAAGTGGTTTCCTGCACCAACACAAGTGCGAAAAGTGGTTTTTCAACACTAACACAAGTGCGAAAAGTGGTTTTTCAACACTAACACAAGTGCGAAAAGTGGTTTTTCAACACTATCACAAGTGCAAAAAGTGTTTTTTCCACACTAATACAAGTGCAAAAGTGGTTTCCTGCACCAACACAAGTGCGAAAAGTGGTTTTTCAACACTAACACAAGTGCGAAAAGTGGTTTTTCAACACTAACACAAGTGCGAAAAGTGGTTTTTCAACACTAACACAAGTGCGAAAAGTGTTTTTTCCACACTAATACAAGTGCAAAAGTGGTTTCCTGCACCAACACAAGTGCGAAAAGTGGTTTTTCAACACTAACACAAGTGCGAAAAGTGGTTTTTCAACACTAACACAAGTGCGAAAAGTGGTTTTTCAACACTAACACAAGTGCGAAAAGTGTTTTTTCCACACTAATACAAGTGCAAAAGTGGTTTCCTGCACCAACACTAGTGCGAAAAGTGGTTTTTCAACACTAACACAAGTGCGAAAAGTGTTTTTCCACACTAATACAAGTGCAAAAGTGGTTTCCTGCACCAACACAAGTGCGAAAAGTGGTTTTTCAACACTAACACAAGTGCGAAAAGTGGTTTTTCAACACTAACACAAGTGCGAAAAGTGGTTTTTCAACACTATCACAAGTGCAAAAAGTGATTTTTCCACACTAATACAAGTGCAAAAGTGGTTTCCTGCACCAACACAAGTGCGAAAAGTGGTTTTTCAACACTAACACAAGTGCGAAAAGTGGTTTTTCAACACTAACACAAGTGCAAAAAGTGGTTTTTCAACACTATCACAAGTGCAAAAAGTGTTTTTTCCACACTAATACAAGTGCAAAAGTGGTTTCCTGCACCAACACAAGTGCGAAAAGTGGTTTTTCAACACTAACACAAGTGCGAAAAGTGTTTTTTCCATACTAATACAAGTGCAAAAGTGGTTTCCTGCACCAACACAAGTGCGAAAAGTGGTTTTTCAAGACTAACTCAAGTGCGAAAAGTGGTTTTTCAACACTAACACAAGTGCGAAAAGTGGTTTTTCAACACTAACACAAGTGCGAAAAGTGTTTTTTCCACACTAATACAAGTGCAAAAGTGGTTTCCTGCACCAACACAAGTGCGAAAAGTGGTTTTTCAACACTAACACAAGTGCGAAAAGTGGTTTTTCAACACTAACACAAGTGCGAAAAGTGTTTTTCCACACTAATACAAGTGCAAAAGTGGTTTCCTGCACCAACACAAGTGCGAAAAGTGGTTTTTCAACACTAACACAAGTGCGAAAAGTGGTTTTTCAACACTAACACAACTGCGAAAAGTGGTTTTTCAACACTAACACAAGTGCGAAAAGTGTTTTTTCCACACTAATACAAGTGCAAAAGTGGTTTCCTGCATCAACACAAGTGCGAAAAGAGGTTTTTCAACACTAACACAAGTGCGAAAAGTGATTTTTCAACACTAACACAAGTGCGAAAAGTGTTTTTCCACACTAACACAAGTGCGAAAAGTGGTTTTTCAACACTAACACAAGTGCGAAAAGTGGTTTTTCAACACTAACACAAGTGCGAAAAGTGTTTTTTCCACACTAATACAAGTGCAAAAGTGGTTTCCTGCACCAACACAAGTGCGAAAAGTGGTTTTTCAACACTAACACAAGTGCGAAAAGTGGTTTTTCAACACTAACACAGGTGCGAAAAGTGGTTTTTCAACACTAACACAAGTGCGAAAAGTGGTTTTTCAACACTAACACAAGTGCGAAAAGTGTTTTTTCCACACTAATACAAGTGCAAAAGTGGTTTCCTGCACCAACACAAGTGCGAAAAGTGGTTTTTCAACACTAACTCAAGTGCGAAAAGTGGTTTTTCAACACTAACACAAGTGCGAAAAGTGGTTTTTCAACACTAACACAAGTGCGAAAAGTGTTTTTTCCACACTAATACAAGTGCAAAATTGGTTTCCTGCACCAACACAAGTGCGAAAAGTGGTTTTTCAACACTAACACAAGTGCGAAAAGTGGTTTTTCAACACTAACACAAGTGCGAAAAGTGGTTTTTCAACACTAACACAAGTGCGAAAAGTGTTTTTTCCACACTAATACAAGTGCAAAAGTGGTTTCCTGCACCAACACAAGTGCGAAAAGTGGTTTTTCAACACTAACTCAAGTGCGAAAAGTGGTTTTTCAACACTAACACAAGTGCGAAAAGTGGTTTTTCAACACTAACACAAGTGCGAAAAGTGTTTTTTCCACACTAATACAAGTGCAAAAGTGGTTTCCTGCACCAACACAAGTGCGAAAAGTGGTTTTTCAACACTAACACACGTGCGAAAAGTGTTTTTTCAACACTAACACAAGTGCGAAAAGTGGTTTTTCAACACTAACACAAGTGCGAAAAGTGTTTTTTCCACACTAATACAAGTGCAAAAGTGGTTTCCTGCACCAACACAAGTGCGAAAAGTGGTTTTTCAACACTAACACAAGTGCGAAAAGTGTTTTTTCCACACTAATACAAGTGCAAAAGTGGTTTCCTGCACCAACACAAGTGCGAAAAGTGGTTTTTCAACACTAACACAAGTGCGAAAAGTGGTTTTTCAACACTAACACAAGTGCGAAAAGTGTTTTTTCCACACTAATACAAGTGCAAAAGTGGTTTCCTGCACCAACACAAGTGCGAAAAGTGGTTTTTCAACACTAACACAAGTGCGAAAAGTGGTTTTTCAACACTAACACAAGTGCGAAAAGTGGTTTTTCAACACTAACACAAGTGCGAAAAGTGTTTTTTCCACACTAATACAAGTGCAAAAGTGGTTTCCTGCACCAACACAAGTGCGAAAAGTGGTTTTTCAACACTAACTCAAGTGCGAAAAGTGGTTTTTCAACACTAACACAAGTGCGAAAAGTGGTTTTTCAACACTAACACAAGTGCGAAAAGTGTTTTTTCCACACTAATACAAGTGCAAAAGTGGTTTCCTGCACCAACACAAGTGCGAAAAGTGGTTTTCAACACTAACACAAGTGCGAAAAGTGGTTTTTCAACACTAACACAAGTGCGAAAAGTGGTTTTTCAACACTAACACAAGTGCGAAAAGTGTTTTTTCCACACTAATACAAGTGCAAAAGTGGTTTCCTGCACCAACACAAGTGCGAAAAGTGATTTTTCAACACTAACACAAGTGCAAAAAGTGGTTTTTCAACACTAACACAAGTGCAAAAAGTGTTTTTTCCACACTAATACAAGTGCAAATGTGGTGTCCTGCACCAACACAAGTGCGAAAAGTGGTTTTTCAACACTAACACAAGTGCGAAAAGTGGTTTTTCAACACTAACACAAGTGCCAAAAGTGGTTTTTCAACACTATCACAAGTGCAAAAAGTGTTTTTTCCACACTAATACAAGTGCAAATGTGGTTTCCTGCACCAACACAAGTGCGAAAAGTGGTTTTTCAACACTAACACAAGTGCGAAAAGTGATTTTTCAACACTAACACAAGTGCGAAAAGTGGTTTTTCAACACTAACACAAGTGCGAAAAGTGTTTTTTCCACACTAATACAAGTGCAAAAGTGGTTTCCTGCACAAACACAAGTGCGAAAAGTGGTTTTTCAACACTAACACAAGTGCGAAAAGTGGTTTTTCAACACTAACACAACTGCGAAAAGTGGTTTTTCAACACTAACACAAGTGCGAAAAGTGTTTTTTCCACACTAATACAAGTGCAAAAGTGGTTTCCTGCACCAACACAAGTTCGAAAAGAGGTTTTTCAACACTAACACAAGTGCGAAAAGTGATTTTTCAACACTAACACAAGTGCGAAAAGTGTTTTTCCACACTAATACAAGTGCAAAAGTGGTTTCCTGCACCAACACAAGTGCGAAAAGTGGTTTTTCAACACTAACACAAGTGCGAAAAGTGGTTTTTCAACACTAACACAAGTGCGAAAAGTGGTTTTTCAACACCAACACAAGTGCGAAAAGTGTTTTTTCCACACTAATACAAGTGAAAAAGTGGTTTCCTGCACCAACACAAGTGCGAAAAGTGGTTTTTCAACACCAACACAAGTGCGAAAAGTGGTTTTTCAACACTAACACAAGTGTGAAAAGTGGTTTTTCAACACTATCACAAGTGCAAAAAGTGTTTTTTCCACACTAATACAAGTGCAAAAGTGGTTTCCTGCACCAACACAAGTGCGAAAAGTGGTTTTTCAACACTAACACAAGTGCGAAAAGTGGTTTTTCAACACTAACACAAGTGCGAAAAGTGGTTTTTCAACACTATCACAAGTGCAAAAAGTGTTTTTTCCACACTAATACAAGTGCAAAAGTGGTTTCCTGCACCAACACAAGTGCGAAAAGTGGTTTTTCAACACTAACACAAGTGCGAAAAGTGGTTTTTCAACACTAACACAAGTGCGAAAAGTGGTTTTTCAACACTAACACAAGTGCGAAAAGTGTTTTTTCCACACGAATACAAGTGCAAAAGTGGTTTCCTGCACCAACACAAGTGCGAAAAGTGGTTTTTCAACACTAACACAAGTGCGAAAAGTGGTTTTTCAACACTAACACAAGTGCGAAAAGTGGTTTTTCAACACTAACACAAGTGCGAAAAGTGTTTTTTCCACACTAATACAAGTGCAAAAGTGGTTTCCTGCACCAACACTAGTGCGAAAAGTGGTTTTTCAACACTAACACAAGTGCGAAAAGTGTTTTTCCACACTAATACAAGTGCAAAAGTGGTTTCCTGCACCAACACAAGTGCGAAAAGTGGTTTTTCAACACTAACACAAGTGCGAAAAGTGGTTTTTCAACACTAACACAAGTGCGAAAAGTGGTTTTTCAACACTACCACAAGTGCAAAAAGTGATTTTTCCACACTAATACAAGTGCAAAAGTGGTTTCCTGCACCAACACAAGTGCGAAAAGTGGTTTTTCAACACTAACACAAGTGCGAAAAGTGGTTTTTCAACACTAACACAAGTGCAAAAAGTGGTTTTTCAACACTATCACAAGTGCAAAAAGTGTTTTTTCCACACTAATACAAGTGCAAAAGTGGTTTCCTGCACCAACACAAGTGCGAAAAGTGGTTTTTCAACACTAACACAAGTGCGAAAAGTGTTTTTTCCATACTAATACAAGTGCAAAAGTGGTTTCCTGCACCAACACAAGTGCGAAAAGTGGTTTTTCAAGACTAACTCAAGTGCGAAAAGTGGTTTTTCAACACTAACACAAGTGCGAAAAGTGGTTTTTCAACACTAACACAAGTGCGAAAAGTGTTTTTTCCACACTAATACAAGTGCAAAAGTGGTTTCCTGCACCAACACAAGTGCGAAAAGTGGTTTTTCAACACTAACACAAGTGCGAAAAGTGTTTTTCAACACTAACACAAGTGCAAAAAGTGTTTTTTCCACACTAATACAAGTGCAAAAGTGGTTTCCTGCACCAACACAAGTGCGAAAAGTGGTTTTTCAACACTAACACAAGTGCGAAAAGTGGTTTTTCAACACTAACACAAGTGCGAAAAGTGGTTTTTCAACACTATCACAAGTGCAAAAAGTGTTTTTTCCACACTAATACAAGTGCAAAAGTGGTTTCCTGCACCAACACAAGTGCGAAAAGTGGTTTTTCAACACTAACACAAGTGCGAAAAGTGGTTTTTCAACACTAACACAAGTGCGAAAAGTGGTTTTTCAACACTAACAGAAGTGCGAAAAGTGGTTTTTCAACACCAACACAAGTGCGAAAAGTGTTTTTTCCACACTAATACAAGTGAAAAAGTGGTTTCCTGCACCAACACAAGTGCGAAAAGTGGTTTTTCAACACCAACACAAGTGCGAAAAGTGGTTTTTCAACACTAACACAAGTGTGAAAAGTGGTTTTTCAACACTATCACAAGTGCAAAAAGTGTTTTTTCCACACTAATACAAGTGCAAAAGTGGTTTCCTGCACCAACACAAGTGCGAAAAGTGGTTTTTCAACACTAACACAAGTGCGAAAAGTGGTTTTTCAACACTAACACAAGTGCGAAAAGTGGTTTTTCAACACTATCACAAGTGCAAAAAGTGTTTTTTCCACACTAATACAAGTGCAAAAGTGGTTTCCTGCACCAACACAAGTGCGAAAAGTGGTTTTTCAACACTAACACAAGTGCGAAAAGTGGTTTTTCAACACTAACACAAGTGCGAAAAGTGGTTTTTCAACACTAACACAAGTGCGAAAAGTGTTTTTTCCACACTAATACAAGTGCAAAAGTGGTTTCCTGCACCAACACAAGTGCGAAAAGTGGTTTTTCAACACTAACACAAGTGCGAAAAGTGGTTTTTCAACACTAACACAAGTGCGAAAAGTGGTTTTTCAACACTAACACAAGTGCGAAAAGTGTTTTTTTCCACACTAATACAAGTGCAAAAGTGGTTTCCTGCACCAACACAAGTGCGAAAAGTGGTTTTTCAACACTAACACAAGTGCGAAAAGTGTTTTTCCACACTAATACAAGTGCAAAAGTGGTTTCCTGCACCAACACAAGTGCGAAAAGTGGTTTTTGAACACTAACACAAGTGCGAATGGTTTTTCAACACTAACACAAGTGCGAAAAGTGTTTTTTCCACACTAATACAAGTGCAAAAGTGGTTTCCTGCACCAACACAAGTGCGAAAAAGTGGTTTTTCAACACTAACACAAGTGCGAAAAGTGGTTTTTCAACACCAACACAAGTGCGAAAAGTGGTTTTTCAAACACTAACACAAGTGCGAAAAGTGGTTTTTCACACTAACACAACTGCGAAAAGTGGTTTTTCAACACTAACACAAGTGCGAAAAGTGTTTTTTCCACACTAATACAAGTGCAAAAGTGGTTTCCTGCACCAACACAAGTTCGAAAAGAGGTTTTTTCAACACTAACACAAGTGCGAAAAGTGATTTTTCAACACTAACACAAGTGCGAAAAGTGTTTTTCCACACTAATACAAGTGCAAAAGTGGTTTCCCTGCACCAACACAAGTGCGAAAAGTGGTTTTTCAACACTAACACAAGTGCGAAAAGTGGTTTTTCAACACTAACACAAGTGCGAAAAGTGGTTTTTCAACACCAACACAAGTGCGAAAAGTGTTTTTTCCACACTAATACAAGTGAAAAAGTGGTTTCCTGCACCAACACAAGTGCGAAAAGTGGTTTTTCAACACCAACACAAGTGCGAAAAGTGGTTTTTCAACACTAACACAAGTGTGAAAAGTGGTTTTTCAACACTATCACAAGTGCAAAAAGTGTTTTTTCCACACTAATACAAGTGCAAAAGTGGTTTCCTGCACCAACACAAGTGCGAAAAGTGGTTTTTCAACACTAACACAAGTGCGAAAAGTGGTTTTTCAACACTAACACAAGTGCGAAAAGTGGTTTTTCAACACTATCACAAGTGCAAAAAGTGTTTTTTCCACACTAATACAAGTGCAAAAGTGGTTTCCTGCACCAACACAAGTGCGAAAAGTGGTTTTTCAACACTAACACAAGTGCGAAAAGTGGTTTTTCAACACTAACACAAGTGCGAAAAGTGGTTTTTCAACACTAACACAAGTGCGAAAAGTGTTTTTTCCACACTAATACAAGTGCAAAAGTGGTTTCCTGCACCAACACAAGTGCGAAAAGTGGTTTTTCAACACTAACACAAGTGCGAAAAGTGGTTTTTCAACACTAACACAAGTGCGAAAAGTGGTTTTTCAACACTAACACAAGTGCGAAAAGTGTTTTTTCCACACTAATACAAGTGCAAAAGTGGTTTCCTGCACCAACACTAGTGCGAAAAGTGGTTTTTCAACACTAACACAAGTGCGAAAAGTGTTTTTCCACACTAATACAAGTGCAAAAGTGGTTTCCTGCACCAACACAAGTGCGAAAAGTGGTTTTTCAACACTAACACAAGTGCGAAAAGTGGTTTTTCAACACTAACACAAGTGCGAAAAGTGGTTTTTCAACACTACCACAAGTGCAAAAAGTGATTTTTCCACACTAATACAAGTGCAAAAGTGGTTTCCTGCACCAACACAAGTGCGAAAAGTGGTTTTTCAACACTAACACAAGTGCGAAAAGTGGTTTTTCAACACTAACACAAGTGCAAAAAGTGGTTTTTCAACACTATCACAAGTGCAAAAAGTGTTTTTTCCACACTAATACAAGTGCAAAAGTGGTTTCCTGCACCAACACAAGTGCGAAAAGTGGTTTTTCAACACTAACACAAGTGCGAAAAGTGTTTTTTCCATACTAATACAAGTGCAAAAGTGGTTTCCTGCACCAACACAAGTGCGAAAAGTGGTTTTTCAAGACTAACTCAAGTGCGAAAAGTGGTTTTTCAACACTAACACAAGTGCGAAAAGTGGTTTTTCAACACTAACACAAGTGCGAAAAGTGTTTTTTCCACACTAATACAAGTGCAAAAGTGGTTTCCTGCACCAACACAAGTGCGAAAAGTGGTTTTTCAACACTAACACAAGTGCGAAAAGTGTTTTTCAACACTAACACAAGTGCAAAAAGTGTTTTTTCCACACTAATACAAGTGCAAAAGTGGTTTCCTGCACCAACACAAGTGCGAAAAGTGGTTTTTCAACACTAACACAAGTGCGAAAAGTGGTTTTTCAACACTAACACAAGTGCGAAAAGTGGTTTTTCAACACTATCACAAGTGCAAAAAGTGTTTTTTCCACACTAATACAAGTGCAAAAGTGGTTTCCTGCACCAACACAAGTGCGAAAAGTGGTTTTTCAACACTAACACAAGTGCGAAAAGTGGTTTTTCAACACTAACACAAGTGCGAAAAGTGGTTTTTCAACACTAACAGAAGTGCGAAAAGTGGTTTTTCAACACCAACACAAGTGCGAAAAGTGTTTTTTCCACACTAATACAAGTGAAAAAGTGGTTTCCTGCACCAACACAAGTGCGAAAAGTGGTTTTTCAACACCAACACAAGTGCGAAAAGTGGTTTTTCAACACTAACACAAGTGTGAAAAGTGGTTTTTCAACACTATCACAAGTGCAAAAAGTGTTTTTTCCACACTAATACAAGTGCAAAAGTGGTTTCCTGCACCAACACAAGTGCGAAAAGTGGTTTTTCAACACTAACACAAGTGCGAAAAGTGGTTTTTCAACACTAACACAAGTGCGAAAAGTGGTTTTTCAACACTATCACAAGTGCAAAAAGTGTTTTTTCCACACTAATACAAGTGCAAAAGTGGTTTCCTGCACCAACACAAGTGCGAAAAGTGGTTTTTCAACACTAACACAAGTGCGAAAAGTGGTTTTTCAACACTAACACAAGTGCGAAAAGTGGTTTTTCAACACTAACACAAGTGCGAAAAGTGTTTTTTCCACACTAATACAAGTGCAAAAGTGGTTTCCTGCACCAACACAAGTGCGAAAAGTGGTTTTTCAACACTAACACAAGTGCGAAAAGTGGTTTTTCAACACTAACACAAGTGCGAAAAGTGGTTTTTCAACACTAACACAAGTGCGAAAAGTGTTTTTTCCACACTAATACAAGTGCAAAAGTGGTTTCCTGCACCAACACAAGTGCGAAAAGTGGTTTTTCAACACTAACACAAGTGCGAAAAGTGTTTTTCCACACTAATACAAGTGCAAAAGTGGTTTCCTGCACCAACACAAGTGCGAAAAGTGTGAACACTAACACAAGTGCGAAAAGTGGTTTTTCAACACCTAACACAAGTGCGAAAAGTGTTTTTTCCACACTAATACAAGTGCAAAAGTGGTTTCCTGCACCAACACAAGTGCGAAAAGTGGTTTTTCAACACTAACACAAGTGCGAAAAGTGGTTTTTCAACACTAACACAAGTGCGAAAAGTGGTTTTTCAACACTAACACAAGTGCGAAAAGTGTTTTTTCCACACTAATACAAGTGCAAAAGTGGTTTCCTGCACCAACACAAGTGCGAAAAGTGGTTTTTCAACACTAACTCAAGTGCGAAAAGTGGTTTTTCAACACTAACACAAGTGCGAAAAGTGGTTTTTCAACACTAACATAAGTGCGAAAAGTGTTTTTTTCCACACTAATACAAGTGCAAAATTGGTTTCCTGCACCAACACAAGTGCGAAAAGTGGTTTTTCAACACTAACACAAGTGCGAAAAGTGGTTTTTCAACACTAACACAAGTGCGAAAAGTGGTTTTTCAACACTAACACAAGTGCGAAAAGTGTTTTTTTCCACACTAATACAAGTGCAAAAGTGGTTTCCTGCACCAACACAAGTGCGAAAAGTGGTTTTTCAACACTAACTCAAGTGCGAAAAGTGGTTTTTCAACACTAACACAAGTGCGAAAAGTGGTTTTTCAACACTAACACAAGTGCGAAAAGTGTTTTTTCCACACTAATACAAGTGCAAAAGTGGTTTCCTGCACCAACACAAGTGCGAAAAGTGGTTTTTCAACACTAACACAAGTGCGAAAAGTGGTTTTTTCAACACTAACACAAGTGCGAAAAGTGGTTTTTCAACACTAACACAAGTGCGAAAAGTGTTTTTTCCACACTAATACAAGTGCAAAAGTGGTTTCCTGCACCAACACAAGTGCGAAAAGTGGTTTTTCAACACTAACACAAGTGCGAAAAGTGGTTTTTCAACACTAACACAAGTGCGAAAAGTGGTTTTTCAACACTAACACAAGTGCGAAAAGTGTTTTTTCCACACTAATACAAGTGCAAAAGTGGTTTCCTGCACCAACACAAGTGCGAAAAGTTGTTTTTCAACACTAACTCAAGTGCGAAAAGTGGTTTTTCAACACTAACACAAGTGCGAAAAGTGGTTTTTCAACACTAACACAAGTGCGAAAAGTGGTTTTTCAACACTAACACAAGTGTGAAAAGTGTTTTTTCCACACTAATACAAGTGCAAAAGTGGTTTCCTGCACCAACACAAGTGCGAAAAGTGGTTTTTCAACATTAACACAAGTGCGAAAAGTGGTTTTTCAACACTATCACAAGTGCAAAAAGTGGTTTTTCAACACTAACACAAGTGCGAAAAGTGGTTTTTCAACACTAACACAAGTGCGAAAAGTGTTTTTTCCACACTAATACAAGTGCAAAAGTGGTTTCCTGCACCAACACAAGTGCGAAAAGTGGTTTTTCAACACTAACACAAGTGTGAAAAGTGGTTTTTCAACACTAACACAAGTGCGAAAAGTGGTTTTTCAACACTATCACAAGTGCAAAAAGTGTTTTTTCCACACTAATACAAGTACAAAAGTGATTTCCTGCACTAACACAAGTGCAAAAAAGTGGTTTTTCAACACTAACACAAGTGCGAAAAGTGTTTTTTCAACACTAACACAAGTGCGAAAAGTGGTTTTTCAACACCAACACAAGTTCGAAAAGTGTTTTTTTACACACTAATACAAGTGCAAAAGTGGTTTCCTGCACCAACACAAGTGTGAAAAGTGGTTTTTCAACACTAACACAAGTGCGAAAAGTGGTTTTTCAACATTAACACAAGTGCGAAAAGTGGTTTTTCAACACTATCACAAGTGCAAAAAGTGGTTTTTCAACACTAACACAAGTGCGAAAAGTGGTTTTTCAACACTAACACAAGTGCGAAAAGTGTTTTTTCCACACTAACACAAGTGCAAAAGTGGTTTCCTGCACTAACACAAGTGCAAAAAGTGGTTTTTCAACACTAACACAAGTGCGAAAAGTGGTTTCCTGCACCAACACAAGTGCGAAAGGTGGTTTTTCAACACTAACACAAGTGCGAAAAGTGGTTTTTCCACACTAATACAAGTGCAAAAGTGGTTTCCTGCACCAACACAAGTGCGAAAGGTGGTTTTTCAACACTAACACAAGTGCGAAAAGTGGTTTTTCAACACTAACACAAGTGCGAAAAGTGGTTTTTCAACACTATCACAAGTGCAAAAAGTGTTTTTTCCACACTAACACAAGTGCAAAAGTGGTTTCCTGCACTAACACAAGTGCAAAAAGTGGTTTTTCAACACTAACACAAGTGCGAAAAGTGTTTTTTCAACACTAACACAAGTGCGAAAAGTGGTTTTTCAACACCAACACAAGTTCGAAAAGTGTTTTTTCCACACTAATACAAGTGCAAAAGTGGTTTCCTGCACCAACACAAGTGTGAAAAGTGGTTTTTCAACACTAACACAAGTGCGAAAAGTGGTTTTTCAACACTAACACAAGTGTGAAAAGTGATTTTTCAACACTATCACAAGTGCAAAAAGTGGTTTTTCAACACTAACTCAAGTGCGAAAAGTGGTTTTTCAACACTAACACAAGTGCGAAAAGTGTTTTTTCCACACTAATACAAGTGCAAAAGTGGTTTCCTGCACCAACACAAGTGCGAAAAGTGGTTTTTCAACACTAACACAAGTGCGAAAAGTGGTTTTTCAACACTAACACAAGTGCGAAAAGTGGTTTTTCAACACTAACACAAGTGCGAAAAGTGTTTTTTCCACACTAATACAAGTGCAAAAGTGGTTTCCTGCACCAACACAAGTGCGAAAAGTGGTTTTTCAACACTAACACAAGTACGAAAAGTGGTTTTTCAACACTAACACAAGTGCGAAAAGTGTTTTTTTTCCACACTAATACAAGTGCAAAAGTGGTTTCCTGCACCAACACTAGTGCGAAAAGTGGTTTTTCAACACTAACACAAGTGCGAAAAGTGGTTTTTCAACACTAAAACAAGTGCGAAAAGTGTTTTTTCCACACTAATACAAGTGCAAAAGTGGTTTCCTGCACCAACACAAGTGCGAAAAGTGGTTTTTCAACACTAACACAAGTGCGAAAAGTGGTTTTTCAACATTAACACAAGTGCGAAAAGTGGTTTTTCAACACTAACACAAGTGCGAAAAGTGTTTTTTCCACACTAATACAAGTGCAAAAGTGGTTTCCTGCACCAACACAAGTGCGAAAAGTGGTTTTTCAACACTATCACAAGTGCAAAAAGTGTTTTTTCCACACTAGTACAAGTGCAAAAGTGGTTTCCTGCACCAACACAAGTGTGAAAAGTGGTTTTTCAACACTAACGCAAGTGCGAAAAGTGTTTTTTCAACACTAACACAAGTGCAAAAAGTGGTTTTTCAACACTAACACAAGTGCGAAAAGTGTTTTTTCCACACTAATACAAGTGCAAAAGTGGTTTCCTGCACCAACACAAGTGCGAAAAGTGGTTTTTCAACACTAACACAAGTGCGAAAAGTGTTTTTTCCACACTAACACAAGTGCGAAAAGTGGTTTTTCAACACTAACACAAGTGCGAAAAGTGGTTTTTCAACACTATCACAAGTGCAAAAAGTGGTTTTTCAACACTAACTCAAGTGCGAAAAGTGGTTTTTCAACACTAACACAAGTGCGAAAAGTGTTTTTTCCACACTAATACAAGTGCAAAAGTGGTTTCCTGCACCAACACAAGTGCGAAAAGTGGTTTTTCAACACTAACACAAGTACGAAAAGTGGTTTTTCAACACTAACACAAGTGCGAAAAGTGTTTTTTCCACACTAATACAAGTGCAAAAGTGGTTTCCTGCACCAACACTAGTGCGAAAAGTGGTTTTTTCAACACTAATACAAGTGCGAAAAGTGGTTTTTCAACACTAACACAAGTGCGAAAAGTGTTTTTTCCACACTAATACAAGTGCAAAAGTGGTTTCCTGCACCAACACAAGTGCGAAAAGTGGTTTTTCAACACTAACACAAGTGCGAAAAGTGGTTTTTCAACAGTAACACAAGTGAAAAAAGTGTTTTTTCCACACTAATACAAATGAAAAAGTGGTTTCCTGCACCAACACAAGTGCGAAAAGTGGTTTTTCAACACTAACACAAGTGCGAAAAGTGGTTTTTCAACAGTAACACAAGTGCGGAAAGTGGTTTTTCAACACTATCACAAGTGCAAAAAGTGTTTTTTCCACACTAATACAAGTGCAAAAGTGGTTTCCTGCACCAACACAAGTGCGAAAAGTGGTTTTTAAACACTAACACAAGTGCGAAAAGTGGTTTTTCAACACTAACACAAGTGCGAAAAGTGGTTTTTCAACACTATCACAAGTGCAAAAAGTGTTTTTTCCACACTAATACAAGTGCAAAAGTGGTTCCTGCACCAACACAAGTGCGAAAAGTGGTTTTTCAACACTAACACAAGTGCGAAAAGTGGTTTTTCAACACTAACACAAGTGCGAAAAGTGGTTTTTCAACACTAACACAAGTGCGAAAAGTGTTTTTTCCACAATAATACAAGTGAAAAAGTGGTTTCCTGCACCAACACAAGTGCGAAAAGTGGTTTTTCAACACTAACACAAGTGCAAAAAGTGGTTTTTCAACACTAACACAAGTGCGAAAAGTGGTTTTTCAACACTAACACAAGTGCGAAAAGTGTTTTTTCCACACTAATACAAGTGCAAAAGTGGTTTCCTGCACCAACACAAGTGCGAAAAGTGGTTTTTCAACACTAACACAAGTGCGAAAAGTGGTTTTTCAACACTAACACAAGTGTGAAAAGTGGTTTTTCAACACTAACACAAGTGCGAAAAGTGTTTTTTCCACACTAATACAAGTGCAAAAGTGGTTTCCTGCACGAACACAAGTGCGAAAAGTGGTTTTTCAACACTAACACAAGTGCGAAAAGTGGTTTTTCAACACTAACACAAGTGCGAAAAGTGGTTTTTCAACACTATCACAAGTGCAAAAAGTGTTTTTTCCACACTAATACAAGCGCAAAAGTGGTTTCCTGCACCAACACAAGTGCGAAAAGTGGTTTTTCAACACTAACACAAGTGCGAAAAGTGGTTTTTCAACACCAACACAAGTGCGAAAAGTGTTTTTTCCACACTAATACAAGTGAAAAAGTGGTTTCCTGCACCAACACAAGTGCGAAAAGTGGTTTTTCAACACCAACACAAGTGCGAAAAGTGGTTTTTCAACACTAACACAAGTGTGAAAAGTGGTTTTTCAACACTATCACAAGTGCAAAAAGTGTTTTTTCCACACTAATACAAGTGCAAAAGTGGTTTCCTGCACCAACACAAGTGCGAAAAGTGGTTTTTCAACACTAACACAAGTGCGAAAAGTGGTTTTTCAACACTAACACAAGTGCGAAAAGTGGTTTTTCAACACTATCACAAGTGCAAAAAGTGTTTTTTCCACACTAATACAAGTGCAAAAGTGGTTTCCTGCACCAACACAAGTGCGAAAAGTGGTTTTTCAACACTAACACAAGTGCGAAAAGTGGTTTTTCAACACTAACACAAGTGCGAAAAGTGGTTTTTCAACACTAACACAAGTGCAAAAAGTGTTTTTTCCACACTAATACAAGTGCAAAAGTGGTTTCCTGCACCAACACAAGTGCGAAAAGTGGTTTTTCAACACTAACACAAGTGCGAAAAGTGGTTTTTCAACACTAACACAAGTGCGAAAAGTGGTTTTTCAACACTAACACAAGTGCGAAAAGTGTTTTTTCCACACTAATACAAGTGCAAAAGTGGTTTCCTGCACCAACACTAGTGCGAAAAGTGGTTTTTCAACACTAACACAAGTGCGAAAAGTGTTTTTCCACACTAATACAAGTGCAAAAGTGGTTTCCTGCACCAACACAAGTGCGAAAAGTGGTTTTTCAACACTAACACAAGTGCGAAAAGTGGTTTTTCAACACTAACACAAGTGCGAAAAGTGGTTTTTCAACACTATCACAAGTGCAAAAAGTGATTTTTCCACACTAATACAAGTGCAAAAGTGGTTTCCTGCACCAACACAAGTGCGAAAAGTGGTTTTTCAACACTAACACAAGTGCGAAAAGTGGTTTTTCAACACTAACACAAGTGCAAAAAGTGGTTTTTCAACACTATCACAAGTGCAAAAAGTGTTTTTTCCACACTAATACAAGTGCAAAAGTGGTTTCCTGCACCAACACAAGTGCGAAAAGTGGTTTTTCAACACTAACACAAGTGCGAAAAGTGTTTTTTCCATACTAATACAAGTGCAAAAGTGGTTTCCTGCACCAACACAAGTGCGAAAAGTGGTTTTTCAAGACTAACTCAAGTGCTAAAAGTGGTTTTTCAACACTAACACAAGTGCGAAAAGTGGTTTTTCAACACTAACACAAGTGCGAAAAGTGTTTTTTCCACACTAATACAAGTGCAAAAGTGGTTTCCTGCACCAACACAAGTGCGAAAAGTGGTTTTTCAACACTAACACAAGTGCGAAAAGTGTTTTTCAACACTAACACAAGTGCAAAAAGTGTTTTTTCCACACTAATACAAGTGCAAAAGTGGTTTCCTGCACCAACACAAGTGCGAAAAGTGGTTTTTCAACACTAACACAAGTGCGAAAAGTGGTTTTTCAACACTAACACAAGTGCGAAAAGTGGTTTTTCAACACTATCACAAGTGCAAAAAGTGTTTTTTCCACACTAATACAAGTGCAAAAGTGGTTTCCTGCACCAACACAAGTGCGAAAAGTGGTTTTTCAACACTAACACAAGTGCGAAAAGTGGTTTTTCAACACTAACACAAGTGCGAAAAGTGGTTTTTCAACACTAACAGAAGTGCGAAAAGTGGTTTTTCAACACCAACACAAGTGCGAAAAGTGTTTTTTCCACACTAATACAAGTGAAAAAGTGGTTTCCTGCACCAACACAAGTGCGAAAAGTGGTTTTTCAACACCAACACAAGTGCGAAAAGTGGTTTTTCAACACTAACACAAGTGTGAAAAGTGGTTTTTCAACACTATCACAAGTGCAAAAAGTGTTTTTTCCACACTAATACAAGTGCAAAAGTGGTTTCCTGCACCAACACAAGTGCGAAAAGTGGTTTTTCAACACTAACACAAGTGCGAAAAGTGGTTTTTCAACACTAACACAAGTGCGAAAAGTGGTTTTTCAACACTATCACAAGTGCAAAAAGTGTTTTTTCCACACTAATACAAGTGCAAAAGTGGTTTCCTGCACCAACACAAGTGCGAAAAGTGGTTTTTCAACACTAACACAAGTGCGAAAAGTGGTTTTTCAACACTAACACAAGTGCGAAAAGTGGTTTTTCAACACTAACACAAGTGCGAAAAGTGTTTTTTCCACACTAATACAAGTGCAAAAGTGGTTTCCTGCACCAACACAAGTGCGAAAAGTGGTTTTTCAACACTAACACAAGTGCGAAAAGTGGTTTTTCAACACTAACACAAGTGCGAAAAGTGGTTTTTCAACACTAATACAAGTGCGAAAAGTGTTTTTTCCACACTAATACAAGTGCAAAAGTGGTTTCCTGCACCAACACAAGTGCGAAAAGTGGTTTTTCAACACTAACACAAGTGCGAAAAGTGTTTTTCCACACTAATACAAGTGCAAAAGTGGTTTCCTGCACCAACACAAGTGCGAAAAGTGGTTTTTGAACACTAACACAAGTGCGAAAAGTGGTTTTTCAACACTAACACAAGTGCGAAAAGTGTTTTTTCCACACTAATACAAGTGCAAAAGTGGTTTCCTGCACCAACACAAGTGCGAAAAGTGGTTTTTCAACACTAACACAAGTGCGAAAAGTGGTTTTTCAACACTAACACAAGTGCGAAAAGTGGTTTTTCAACACTAACACAAGTGCGAAAAGTGTTTTTTCCACACTAATACAAGTGCAAAAGTGGTTTCCTGCACCAACACAAGTGCGAAAAGTGGTTTTTCAACACTAACTCAAGTGCGAAAAGTGGTTTTTCAACACTAACACAAGTGCGAAAAGTGGTTTTTCAACACTAACACAAGTGCGAAAAGTGTTTTTTCCACACTAATACAAGTGCAAAAGTGGTTTCCTGCACCAACACAAGTGCGAAAAGTGGTTTTTCAACACTAACTCAAGTGCGAAAAGTGGTTTTTCAACACTAACACAAGTGCGAAAAGTGGTTTTTCAACACTAACACAAGTGCGAAAAGTGTTTTTTCCACACTAATACAAGTGCAAAAGTGGTTTCCTGCACCAACACAAGTGCGAAAAGTGGTTTTTCAACACTAACACAAGTGCGAAAAGTGGTTTTTCAACACTAACACAAGTGCGAAAAGTGGTTTTTCAACACTAACACAAGTGCGAAAAGTGTTTTTTCCACACTAATACAAGTGCAAAAGTGGTTTCCTGCACCAACACAAGTGCGAAAAGTGGTTTTTCAACACTAACACAAGTGCGAAAAGTGGTTTTTCAACACTAACACAAGTGCGAAAAGTGGTTTTTCAACACTAACACAAGTGCGAAAAGTGTTTTTTCCACACTAATACAAGTGCAAAAGTGGTTTCCTGCACCAACACAAGTGCGAAAAGTGGTTTTTCAACACTAACTCAAGTGCGAAAAGTGGTTTTTCAACACTAACACAAGTGCGAAAAGTGGTTTTTCAACACTAACACAAGTGCGAAAAGTGGTTTTTCAACACTAACACAAGTGTGAAAAGTGTTTTTTCCACACTAATACAAGTGCAAAAGTGGTTTCCTGCACCAACACAAGTGCGAAAAGTGGTTTTTCAACATTAACACAAGTGCGAAAAGTGGTTTTTCAACACTATCACAAGTGCAAAAAGTGGTTTTTCAACACTAACACAAGTGCGAAAAGTGGTTTTTCAACACTAACACAAGTGCGAAAAGTGTTTTTTCCACACTAATACAAGTGCAAAAGTGGTTTCCTGCACCAACACAAGTGCGAAAAGTGGTTTTTCAACACTAACACAAGTGTGAAAAGTGGTTTTTCAACACTAACACAAGTGCGAAAAGTGGTTTTTCAACACTATCACAAGTGCAAAAAGTGTTTTTTCCACACTAATACAAGTACAAAAGTGATTTCCTGCACTAACACAAGTGCAAAAAGTGGTTTTTCAACACTAACACAAGTGCGAAAAGTGTTTTTTCAACACTAACACAAGTGCGAAAAGTGGTTTTTCAACACCAACACAAGTTCGAAAAGTGTTTTTTCCACACTAATACAAGTGCAAAAGTGGTTTCCTGCACCAACACAAGTGTGAAAAGTGGTTTTTCAACACTAACACAAGTGCGAAAAGTGGTTTTTCAACATTAACACAAGTGCGAAAAGTGGTTTTTCAACACTATCACAAGTGCAAAAAGTGGTTTTTCAACACTAACACAAGTGCGAAAAGTGGTTTTTCAACACTAACACAAGTGCGAAAAGTGTTTTTTCCACACTAATACAAGTGCAAAAGTGGTTTCCTGCACCAACACAAGTGCGAAAGGTGGTTTTTCAACACTAACACAAGTGCGAAAAGTGGTTTTTCAACACTAACACAAGTGCGAAAAGTGGTTTTTCAACACTATCACAAGTGCAAAAAGTGTTTTTTCCACACTAACACAAGTGCAAAAGTGGTTTCCTGCACTAACACAAGTGCAAAAAGTGGTTTTTCAACACTAACACAAGTGCGAAAAGTGTTTTTTCAACACTAACACAAGTGCGAAAAGTGGTTTTTCAACACCAACACAAGTTCGAAAAGTGTTTTTTCCACACTAATACAAGTGCAAAAGTGGTTTCCTGCACCAACACAAGTGTGAAAAGTGGTTTTTCAACACTAACACAAGTGCGAAAAGTGGTTTTTCAACACTAACACAAGTGTGAAAAGTGGTTTTTCAACACTATCACAAGTGCAAAAAGTGGTTTTTCAACACTAACTCAAGTGCGAAAAGTGGTTTTTCAACACTAACACAAGTGCGAAAAGTGTTTTTTCCACACTAATACAAGTGCAAAAGTGGTTTCTTGCACCAACACAAGTGCGAAAAGTGGTTTTTCAACACTAACACAAGTGCGAAAAGTGGTTTTTCAACACTAACACAAGTGCGAAAAGTGGTTTTTCAACACTAACACAAGTGCGAAAAGTGTTTTTTCCACACTAATACAAGTGCAAAAGTGGTTTCCTGCACCAACACAAGTGCGAAAAGTGGTTTTTCAACACTAACACAAGTACGAAAAGTGGTTTTTCAACACTAACACAAGTGCGAAAAGTGTTTTTTCCACACTAATACAAGTGCAAAAGTGGTTTCCTGCACCAACACTAGTGCGAAAAGTGGTTTTTCAACACTAACACAAGTGCGAAAAGTGGTTTTTCAACACTAAAGCAAGTGCGAAAAGTGTTTTTTCCACACTAATACAAGTGCAAAAGTGGTTTCCTGCACCAACACAAGTGCGAAAAGTGGTTTTTCAACACTAACACAAGTGCGAAAAGTGGTTTTTCAACATTAACACAAGTGCGAAAAGTGGTTTTTCAACACTAACACAAGTGCGAAAAGTGTTTTTTCCACACTAATACAAGTGCAAAAGTGGTTTCCTGCACCAACACAAGTGCGAAAAGTGGTTTTTCAACACTATCACAAGTGCAAAAAGTGTTTTTTCCACACTAGTACAAGTGCAAAAGTGGTTTCCTGCACCAACACAAGTGTGAAAAGTGGTTTTTCAACACTAACGCAAGTGCGAAAAGTGTTTTTTCAACACTAACACAAGTGCAAAAAGTGGTTTTTCAACACTAACACAAGTGCGAAAAGTGTTTTTTCCACACTAATACAAGTGCAAAAGTGGTTTCCTGCACCAACACAAGTGCGAAAAGTGGTTTTTCAACACTAACACAAGTGCGAAAAGTGTTTTTTCCACACTAACACAAGTGCGAAAAGTGGTTTTTCAACACTAACACAAGTGCGAAAAGTGGTTTTTCAACACTATCACAAGTGCAAAAAGTGGTTTTTCAACACTAACTCAAGTGCGAAAAGTGGTTTTTCAACACTAACACAAGTGCGAAAAGTGTTTTTTCCACACTAATACAAGTGCAAAAGTGGTTTCCTGCACCAACACAAGTGCGAAAAGTGGTTTTTCAACACTAACACAAGTGCGAAAAGTGTTTTTTCCACACTAATACAAGTGCAAAAGTGGTTTCCTGCACCAACACAAGTACGAAAAGTGGTTTTTCAACACTAACACAAGTGCGAAAAGTGTTTTTTCCACACTAATACAAGTGCAAAAGTGGTTTCCTGCACCAACACTAGTGCGAAAAGTGGTTTTTCAACACTAATACAAGTGCGAAAAGTGGTTTTTCAACACTAACACAAGTGCGAAAAGTGTTTTTTCCACACTAATACAAGTGCAAAAGTGGTTTCCTGCACCAACACAAGTGCGAAAAGTGGTTTTTCAACACTAACACAAGTGCGAAAAGTGGTTTTTCAACAGTAACACAAGTGAAAAAAGTGTTTTTTCCACACTAATACAAATGAAAAAGTGGTTTCCTGCACCAACACAAGTGCGAAAAGTGGTTTTTCAACACTAACACAAGTGCGAAAAGTGGTTTTTCAACAGTAACACAAGTGCGGAAAGTGGTTTTTCAACACTATCACAAGTGCAAAAAGTGTTTTTTCCACACTAATACAAGTGCAAAAGTGGTTTCCTGCACCAACACAAGTGCGAAAAGTGGTTTTTAAACACTAACACAAGTGCAAAAAGTGGTTTTTCAACACTAACACAAGTGCGAAAAGTGGTTTTTCAACACTATCACAAGTGCAAAAAGTGTTTTTTCCACACTAATACAAGTGCAAAAGTGGTTCCTGCACCAACACAAGTGCGAAAAGTGGTTTTTCAACACTAACACAAGTGCGAAAAGTGGTTTTTCAACACTAACACAAGTGCGAAAAGTGGTTTTTCAACACTAACACAAGTGCGAAAAGTGTTTTTTCCACAATAATACAAGTGAAAAAGTGGTTTCCTGCACCAACACAAGTGCGAAAAGTGGTTTTTCAACACTAACACAAGTGCAAAAAGTGGTTTTTCAACACTAACACAAGTGCGAAAAGTGGTTTTTCAACACTAACACAAGTGCGAAAAGTGTTTTTTCCACACTAATACAAGTGCAAAAGTGGTTTCCTGCACCAACACAAGTGCGAAAAGTGGTTTTTCAACACTAACACAAGTGCGAAAAGTGGTTTTTCAACACTAACACAAGTGTGAAAAGTGGTTTTTCAACACTAACACAAGTGCGAAAAGTGTTTTTTCCACACTAATACAAGTGCAAAAGTGGTTTCCTGCACGAACACAAGTGCGAAAAGTGGTTTTTCAACACTAACACAAGTGCGAAAAGTGGTTTTTCAACACTAACACAAGTGCGAAAAGTGGTTTTTCAACACTATCACAAGTGCAAAAAGTGTTTTTTCCACACTAATACAAGCGCAAAAGTGGTTTCCTGCACCAACACAAGTGCGAAAAGTGGTTTTTCAACACTAACACAAGTGCGAAAAGTGGTTTTTTCAACACTAACACAAGTGCGAAAAGTGGTTTTTCAACACTAACACAAGTGCGAGAAGTGGTTTTTCAACACTATCACAAGTGCAAAAAGTGGTTTTTCAACACTAACACAAGTGCGAAAAGTGGTTTTTCAACACTAACACAAGTGCGAAAAGTGTTTTTTCCACACTAATACAACTGCAAAAGTGGTTTCCTGCACCAACACAAGTGCGAAAAGTGGTTTTTCAACACTAACACAAGTGCGAAAAGTGGTTTTTCAACACTAACACAAGTGCGAAAAGTGTTTTTTCCACACTAGTACAAGTGCAAATGTGGTTTCCTGCACCAACACAAGTGCGAAAAGTGGTTTTTCAACACTAACACAAGTGCGAAAAGTGGTTTTTCAACACTAACACAAGTGCCAAAAGTGGTTTTTCAACACTATCAGAAGTGCAAAAAGTGTTTTTTCCACACTAATACAAGTGCAAATGTGGTTTCCTGCACCAACACAAGTGCGAAAAGTGGTTTTTCAACACTAACACAAGTGCAAAAAGTGGTTTTTCAACACTAACACAAGTGCGAAAAGTGGTTTTTCAACACTAACATAAGTGCGAAAAGTGTTTTTTCCACACTAATACAACTGCAAAAGTGGTTTCCTGCACCAACACAAGTGCGAAAAGTGGTTTTTCAACACTAACACAAGTGCGAAAAGTGGTTTTTCAACACTAACACAAGTGCGAAAAGTGGTTTTTCCACACTAATACAAGTGCAAAAGTGGTTTCCTGCACCAACACAAGTGCGAAAAGTGGTTTTTCAACACTAACACAAGTGTGAAAAGTGGTTTTTCAACACTAACACAAGTGCAAAAAGTGTTTTTTCCACACTAATACAAGTGCAAATGTGGTTTCCTGCACCAACACAAGTGCGAAAAGTGGTTTTTCAACACTAACACAAGTGCGAAAAGTGGTTTTTCAACACTAACACAAGTGCCAAAAGTGGTTTTTCAACACTATCACAAGTGCAAAAAGTGTTTTTTCCACACTAATACAAGTGCAAATGTGGTTTCCTGCACCAACACAAGTGCGAAAAGTGGTTTTTCAACACTAACACAAGTGCGAAAAGTGGTTTTTCAACACTAACACAAGTGCGAAAAGTGGTTTTTCAACACTAACACAAGTGCGAAAAGTGTTTTTTCCACACTAATACAAGTGCAAAAGTGGTTTCCTGCACCAACACAAGTGCGAAAAGTGGTTTTTCAACACTAACACAAGTGCGAAAAGTGGTTTTTCAACACTAACACAACTGCAAAAAGTGGTTTTTCAACACTAACACAAGTGCGAAAAGTGTTTTTTCCACACTAATACAAGTGCAAAAGTGGTTTCCTGCATCAACACAAGTGCGAAAAGAGGTTTTTCAACACTAACACAAGTGCGAAAAGTGATTTTTCAACACTAACACAAGTGCGAAAAGTGTTTTTCCACACTAATACAAGTGCAAAAGTGGTTTCCTGCACCAACACAAGTGCGAAAAGTGGTTTTTCAACACTAACACAAGTGCGAAAAGTGGTTTTTCAACACTAACACAAGTGCAAAAAGTGTTTTTTCCACACTAATACAAGTGCAAAAGTGGTTTCCTGCACCAACACAAGTGCGAAAAGTGGTTTTTCAACACGAACACAAGTGCGAAAAGTGGTTTTTCAACACTAACACAAGTGCGAAAAGTGGTTTTTCAACACCAACACAAGTGCGAAAAGTGTTTTTTCCACACTAATACAAGTGAAAAAGTGGTTTCCTGCACCAACACAAGTGCGAAAAGTGGTTTTTCAACACTAACACAAGTGCGAAAAGTGGTTTTTCAACACTAACACAAGTGTGAAAAGTGGTTTTTCAACACTATCACAAGTGCAAAAAGTGTTTTTTCCACACTAATACAAGTGCAAAAGTGGTTTCCTGCACCAACACAAGTGCGAAAAGTGGTTTTTCAACACTAACACAAGTGCGAAAAGTGGTTTTTCAACACTAACACAAGTGCGAAAAGTGGTTTTTCAACACTATCACAAGTGCAAAAAGTGTTTTTTCCACACTAATACAAGTGCAAAAGTGGTTTCCTGCACCAACACAAGTGCGAAAAGTGGTTTTTCAACACTAACACAAGTGTGAAAAGTGGTTTTTCAACACTAACACAAGTGCGAAAAGTGGTTTTTCAACACTAACACAAGTGCGAAAAGTGTTTTTTCCACACTAATACAAGTGCAAAAGTGGTTTCCTGCACCAACACAAGTGCGAAAAGTGGTTTTTCAACACTAACACACGTGCGAAATGTGTTTTTTCAACACTAACACAAGTGCGAAAAGTGGTTTTTCAACACTAACACAAGTGCGAAAAGTGTTTTTTCCACACTAATACAAGTGCAAAAGTGGTTTCCTGCACCAACACAAGTGCGAAAAGTGGTTTTTCAACACTAACACAAGTGCGAAAAGTGTTTTTTCCACACTAATACAAGTGCAAAAGTGGTTTCCTGCACCAACACAAGTGCGAAAAGTGGTTTTTCAACACTAACACAAGTGCGAAAAGTGGTTTTTCAACACTAACACAAGTGTGAAAAGTGTTTTTTCCACACTAATACAAGTGCAAAAGTGGTTTCCTGCACCAACACAAGTGCGAAAAGTGGTTTTTCAACACTAACACAAGTGCGAAAAGTGGTTTTTCAACACTAACACAAGTGCGAAAAGTGGTTTTTCAACACTAACACAAGTGCAAAAAGTGTTTTTTCCACACTAATACAAGTGCAAAAGTGGTTTCCTGCACCAACACAAGTGCGAAAAGTGGTTTTTCAACACTAACTCAAGTGCGAAAAGTGGTTTTTCAACACTAACACAAGTGCGAAAAGTGGTTTTTCAACACTAACACAAGTGCGAAAAGTGTTTTTTCCACACTAATACAAGTGCAAAAGTGGTTTCCTGCACCAACACAAGTGCGAAAAGTGGTTTTTCAACACTAACACAAGTGCGAAAAGTGGTTTTTCAACACTAACACAAGTGCGAAAAGTGGTTTTTCAACACTAACACAAGTGCGAAAAGTGTTTTTTCCACACTAATACAAGTGCAAAAGTGGTTTCCTGCACCAACACAAGTGCGAAAAGTGATTTTTCAACACTAACACAAGTGCAAAAAGTGGTTTTTCAACACTAACACAAGTGCAAAAAGTGTTTTTTCCACACTAATACAAGTGCAAATGTGGTGTCCTGCACCAACACAAGTGCGAAAAGTGGTTTTTCAACACTAACACAAGTGCGAAAAGTGGTTTTTCAACACTAACACAAGTGCCAAAAGTGGTTTTTCAACACTATCACAAGTGCAAAAAGTGTTTTTTCCACACTAATACAAGTGCAAATGTGGTTTCCTGCACCAACACAAGTGCGAAAAGTGGTTTTTCAACACTAACACAAGTGCGAAAAGTGATTTTTCAACACTAACACAAGTGCGAAAAGTGGTTTTTCAACACTAACACAAGTGCGAAAAGTGTTTTTTCCACACTAATACAAGTGCAAAAGTGGTTTCCTGCACCAACACAAGTGCGAAAAGTGGTTTTTCAACACTAACACAAGTGCGAAAAGTGGTTTTTCAACACTAACACAACTGCGAAAAGTGGTTTTTCAACACTAACACAAGTGCGAAAAGTGTTTTTTCCACACTAATACAAGTGCAAAAGTGGTTTCCTGCACCAACACAAGTTCGAAAAGAGGTTTTTCAACACTAACACAAGTGCGAAAAGTGATTTTTCAACACTAACACAAGTGCGAAAAGTGTTTTTCCACACTAATACAAGTGCAAAAGTGGTTTCCTGCACCAACACAAGTGCGAAAAGTGGTTTTTCAACACTAACACAAGTGCGAAAAGTGGTTTTTCAACACTAACACAAGTGCGAAAAGTGGTTTTTCAACACCAACACAAGTGCGAAAAGTGTTTTTTCCACACTAATACAAGTGAAAAAGTGGTTTCCTGCACCAACACAAGTGCGAAAAGTGGTTTTTCAACACTAACACAAGTGCGAAAAGTGGTTTTTTCAACACTAACACAAGTGCGAAAAGTGGTTTTTCAACACTAACACAAGTGCGAAAAGTGGTTTTTCAACACTAACACAAGTGCGAAAAGTGGTTTTTCAACACTAACACAAGTGCGAAAAGTGTTTTTTTCCACACTAATACAAGTGCAAAAGTGGTTTCCTGCACCAACACAAGTGCGAAAAGTGGTTTTTCAACACTAACACAAGTACGAAAAGTGGTTTTTCAACACTAACACAAGTGCGAAAAGTGTTTTTTTCCACACTAATACAAGTGCAAAAGTGGTTTCCTGCACCAACACTAGTGCGAAAAGTGGTTTTTCAACACTAACACAAGTGCGAAAAGTGGTTTTTCAACACTAAAGCAAGTGCGAAAAGTGTTTTTTTCCACACTAATACAAGTGCAAAAGTGGTTTCCTGCACCAACACAAGTGCGAAAAGTGGTTTTTCAACACTAACACAAGTGCGAAAAGTGGTTTTTCAACATTAACACAAGTGCGAAAAGTGGTTTTTCAACACTAACACAAGTGCGAAAAGTGTTTTTTCCACACTAATACAAGTGCAAAAGTGGTTTCCTGCACCAACACAAGTGCGAAAAGTGGTTTTTCAACACTATCACAAGTGCAAAAAGTGTTTTTTTCCACACTAGTACAAGTGCAAAAGTGGTTTCCTGCACCAACACAAGTGTGAAAAGTGGTTTTTCAACACTAACGCAAGTGCGAAAAGTGTTTTTTCAACACTAACACAAGTGCAAAAAGTGGTTTTTCAACACTAACACAAGTGCGAAAAGTGTTTTTTCCACACTAATACAAGTGCAAAAGTGGTTTCCTGCACCAACACAAGTGCGAAAAGTGGTTTTTCAACACTAACACAAGTGCGAAAAGTGTTTTTTCCACACTAACACAAGTGCGAAAAGTGGTTTTTCAACACTAACACAAGTGCGAAAAGTGGTTTTTCAACACTATCACAAGTGCAAAAAGTGGTTTTTCAACACTAACTCAAGTGCGAAAAGTGGTTTTTCAACACTAACACAAGTGCGAAAAGTGTTTTTTTCCACACTAATACAAGTGCAAAAGTGGTTTCCTGCACCAACACAAGTGCGAAAAGTGGTTTTTCAACACTAACACAAGTGCGAAAAGTGTTTTTTTCCACACTAATACAAGTGCAAAAGTGGTTTCCTGCACCAACACAAGTACGAAAAGTGGTTTTTCAACACTAACACAAGTGCGAAAAGTGTTTTTTCCACACTAATACAAGTGCAAAAGTGGTTTCCTGCACCAACACTAGTGCGAAAAGTGGTTTTTCAACACTAATACAAGTGCGAAAAGTGGTTTTTCAACACTAACACAAGTGCGAAAAGTGTTTTTTCCACACTAATACAAGTGCAAAAGTGGTTTCCTGCACCAACACAAGTGCGAAAAGTGGTTTTTCAACACTAACACAAGTGCGAAAAGTGGTTTTTCAACAGTAACACAAGTGAAAAAAGTGTTTTTTCCACACTAATACAAATGAAAAAGTGGTTTCCTGCACCAACACAAGTGCGAAAAGTGGTTTTTCAACACTAACACAAGTGCGAAAAGTGGTTTTTCAACAGTAACACAAGTGCGGAAAGTGGTTTTTCAACACTATCACAAGTGCAAAAAGTGTTTTTTCCACACTAATACAAGTGCAAAAGTGGTTTCCTGCACCAACACAAGTGCGAAAAGTGGTTTTTAAACACTAACACAAGTGCAAAAAGTGGTTTTTCAACACTAACACAAGTGCGAAAAGTGGTTTTTCAACACTATCACAAGTGCAAAAAGTGTTTTTTCCACACTAATACAAGTGCAAAAGTGGTTCCTGCACCAACACAAGTGCGAAAAGTGGTTTTTCAACACTAACACAAGTGCGAAAAGTGGTTTTTCAACACTAACACAAGTGCGAAAAGTGGTTTTTCAACACTAACACAAGTGCGAAAAGTGTTTTTTCCACAATAATACAAGTGAAAAAGTGGTTTCCTGCACCAACACAAGTGCGAAAAGTGGTTTTTCAACACTAACACAAGTGCAAAAAGTGGTTTTTCAACACTAACACAAGTGCGAAAAGTGGTTTTTCAACACTAACACAAGTGCGAAAAGTGTTTTTTCCACACTAATACAAGTGCAAAAGTGGTTTCCTGCACCAACACAAGTGCGAAAAGTGGTTTTTCAACACTAACACAAGTGCGAAAAGTGGTTTTTCAACACTAACACAAGTGTGAAAAGTGGTTTTTCAACACTAACACAAGTGCGAAAAGTGTTTTTTCCACACTAATACAAGTGCAAAAGTGGTTTCCTGCACGAACACAAGTGCGAAAAGTGGTTTTTCAACACTAACACAAGTGCGAAAAGTGGTTTTTCAACACTAACACAAGTGCGAAAAGTGGTTTTTCAACACTATCACAAGTGCAAAAAGTGTTTTTTCCACACTAATACAAGCGCAAAAGTGGTTTCCTGCACCAACACAAGTGCGAAAAGTGGTTTTTCAACACTAACACAAGTGCGAAAAGTGGTTTTTTCAACACTAACACAAGTGCGAAAAGTGGTTTTTCAACACTAACACAAGTGCGAGAAGTGGTTTTTCAACACTATCACAAGTGCAAAAAGTGGTTTTTCAACACTAACACAAGTGCGAAAAGTGGTTTTTCAACACTAACACAAGTGCGAAAAGTGTTTTTTCCACACTAATACAACTGCAAAAGTGGTTTCCTGCACCAACACAAGTGCGAAAAGTGGTTTTTCAACACTAACACAAGTGCGAAAAGTGGTTTTTCAACACTAACACAAGTGCGAAAAGTGTTTTTTCCACACTAGTACAAGTGCAAATGTGGTTTCCTGCACCAACACAAGTGCGAAAAGTGGTTTTTCAACACTAACACAAGTGCGAAAAGTGGTTTTTCAACACTAACACAAGTGCCAAAAGTGGTTTTTCAACACTATCAGAAGTGCAAAAAGTGTTTTTTCCACACTAATACAAGTGCAAATGTGGTTTCCTGCACCAACACAAGTGCGAAAAGTGGTTTTTCAACACTAACACAAGTGCAAAAAGTGGTTTTTCAACACTAACACAAGTGCGAAAAGTGGTTTTTCAACACTAACATAAGTGCGAAAAGTGTTTTTTCCACACTAATACAACTGCAAAAGTGGTTTCCTGCACCAACACAAGTGCGAAAAGTGGTTTTTCAACACTAACACAAGTGCGAAAAGTGGTTTTTCAACACTAACACAAGTGCGAAAAGTGGTTTTTCCACACTAATACAAGTGCAAAAGTGGTTTCCTGCACCAACACAAGTGCGAAAAGTGGTTTTTCAACACTAACACAAGTGTGAAAAGTGGTTTTTCAACACTAACACAAGTGCAAAAAGTGTTTTTTCCACACTAATACAAGTGCAAATGTGGTTTCCTGCACCAACACAAGTGCGAAAAGTGGTTTTTCAACACTAACACAAGTGCGAAAAGTGGTTTTTCAACACTAACACAAGTGCCAAAAGTGGTTTTTCAACACTATCACAAGTGCAAAAAGTGTTTTTTCCACACTAATACAAGTGCAAATGTGGTTTCCTGCACCAACACAAGTGCGAAAAGTGGTTTTTCAACACTAACACAAGTGCGAAAAGTGGTTTTTCAACACTAACACAAGTGCGAAAAGTGGTTTTTCAACACTAACACAAGTGCGAAAAGTGTTTTTTCCACACTAATACAAGTGCAAAAGTGGTTTCCTGCACCAACACAAGTGCGAAAAGTGGTTTTTCAACACTAACACAAGTGCGAAAAGTGGTTTTTCAACACTAACACAACTGCAAAAAGTGGTTTTTCAACACTAACACAAGTGCGAAAAGTGTTTTTTCCACACTAATACAAGTGCAAAAGTGGTTTCCTGCATCAACACAAGTGCGAAAAGAGGTTTTTCAACACTAACACAAGTGCGAAAAGTGATTTTTCAACACTAACACAAGTGCGAAAAGTGTTTTTCCACACTAATACAAGTGCAAAAGTGGTTTCCTGCACCAACACAAGTGCGAAAAGTGGTTTTTCAACACTAACACAAGTGCGAAAAGTGGTTTTTCAACACTAACACAAGTGCAAAAAGTGTTTTTTCCACACTAATACAAGTGCAAAAGTGGTTTCCTGCACCAACACAAGTGCGAAAAGTGGTTTTTCAACACGAACACAAGTGCGAAAAGTGGTTTTTCAACACTAACACAAGTGCGAAAAGTGGTTTTTCAACACCAACACAAGTGCGAAAAGTGTTTTTTCCACACTAATACAAGTGAAAAAGTGGTTTCCTGCACCAACACAAGTGCGAAAAGTGGTTTTTCAACACTAACACAAGTGCGAAAAGTGGTTTTTCAACACTAACACAAGTGTGAAAAGTGGTTTTTCAACACTATCACAAGTGCAAAAAGTGTTTTTTCCACACTAATACAAGTGCAAAAGTGGTTTCCTGCACCAACACAAGTGCGAAAAGTGGTTTTTCAACACTAACACAAGTGCGAAAAGTGGTTTTTCAACACTAACACAAGTGCGAAAAGTGGTTTTTCAACACTATCACAAGTGCAAAAAGTGTTTTTTCCACACTAATACAAGTGCAAAAGTGGTTTCCTGCACCAACACAAGTGCGAAAAGTGGTTTTTCAACACTAACACAAGTGTGAAAAGTGGTTTTTCAACACTAACACAAGTGCGAAAAGTGGTTTTTCAACACTAACACAAGTGCGAAAAGTGTTTTTTCCACACTAATACAAGTGCAAAAGTGGTTTCCTGCACCAACACAAGTGCGAAAAGTGGTTTTTCAACACTAACACACGTGCGAAATGTGTTTTTTCAACACTAACACAAGTGCGAAAAGTGGTTTTTCAACACTAACACAAGTGCGAAAAGTGTTTTTTCCACACTAATACAAGTGCAAAAGTGGTTTCCTGCACCAACACAAGTGCGAAAAGTGGTTTTTCAACACTAACACAAGTGCGAAAAGTGTTTTTTCCACACTAATACAAGTGCAAAAGTGGTTTCCTGCACCAACACAAGTGCGAAAAGTGGTTTTTCAACACTAACACAAGTGCGAAAAGTGGTTTTTCAACACTAACACAAGTGTGAAAAGTGTTTTTTCCACACTAATACAAGTGCAAAAGTAGGTTTCCTGCACCAACACAAGTGCGAAAAGTGGTTTTTCAACACTAACACAAGTGCGAAAAGTGGTTTTTCAACACTAACACAAGTGCGAAAAGTGGTTTTTCAACACTAACACAAGTGCAAAAAGTGTTTTTTCCACACTAATACAAGTGCAAAAGTGGTTTCCTGCACCAACACAAGTGCGAAAAGTGGTTTTTCAACACTAACTCAAGTGCGAAAAGTGGTTTTTCAACACTAACACAAGTGCGAAAAGTGGTTTTCAACACTAACACAAGTGCGAAAAGTGTTTTTTCCACACTAATACAAGTGCAAAAGTGGTTTCCTGCACCAACACAAGTGCGAAAAGTGGTTTTTCAACACTAACACAAGTGCGAAAAGTGGTTTTTCAACACTAACACAAGTGCGAAAAGTGGTTTTTCAACACTAACACAAGTGCGAAAAGTGTTTTTTCCACACTAATACAAGTGCAAAAGTGGTTTCCTGCACCAACACAAGTGCGAAAAGTGATTTTTCAACACTAACACAAGTGCAAAAAGTGGTTTTTCAACACTAACACAAGTGCAAAAAGTGTTTTTTCCACACTAATACAAGTGCAAATGTGGTGTCCTGCACCAACACAAGTGCGAAAAGTGGTTTTTCAACACTAACACAAGTGCGAAAAGTGGTTTTTCAACACTAACACAAGTGCCAAAAGTGGTTTTTCAACACTATCACAAGTGCAAAAAGTGTTTTTTCCACACTAATACAAGTGCAAATGTGGTTTCCTGCACCAACACAAGTGCGAAAAGTGGTTTTTCAACACTAACACAAGTGCGAAAAGTGATTTTTCAACACTAACACAAGTGCGAAAAGTGGTTTTTCAACACTAACACAAGTGCGAAAAGTGTTTTTTTCCACACTAATACAAGTGCAAAAGTGGTTTCCTGCACCAACACAAGTGCGAAAAGTGGTTTTCAACACTAACACAAGTGCGAAAAGTGGTTTTTCAACACTAACACAACTGCGAAAAGTGGTTTTTCAACACTAACACAAGTGCGAAAAGTGTTTTTCCACACTAATACAAGTGCAAAAGTGGTTTCCTGCACCAACACAAGTTCGAAAAGAGGTTTTTCAACACTAACACAAGTGCGAAAAGTGATTTTTCAACACTAACACAAGTGCGAAAAGTGTTTTTCCACACTAATACAAGTGCAAAAGTGGTTTCCTGCACCAACACAAGTGCGAAAAGTGGTTTTTCAACACTAACACAAGTGCGAAAAGTGGTTTTTCAACACTAACACAAGTGCGAAAAGTGGTTTTTCAACACCAACACAAGTGCGAAAAGTGTTTTTTCCACACTAATACAAGTGAAAAAGTGGTTTCCTGCACCAACACAAGTGCGAAAAGTGGTTTTTCAACACTAACACAAGTGCGAAAAGTGGTTTTTCAACACTAACACAAGTGCGAAAAGTGGTTTTTCAACACTAACACAAGTGCGAGAAGTGGTTTTTCACACTATCACAAGTGCAAAAAGTGTTTTTCAACACTAACACAAGTGCGAAAAGTGGTTTTTCAACACTAACACAAGTGCGAAAAGTGTTTTTTCCACACTAATACAACTGCAAAAGTGGTTTCCTGCACCAACACAAGTGCGAAAAGTGGTTTTTCAACACTAACACAAGTGCGAAAAGTGGTTTTTCAACACTAACACAAGTGCGAAAAGTGTTTTTTCCACACTAGTACAAGTGCAAATGTGGTTTCCTGCACCAACACAAGTGCGGAAAAGTGGTTTTTCAACACTAACACAAGTGCGAAAAGTGGTTTTTCAACACTAACACAAGTGCCAAAAGTGGTTTTTCAACACTATCAAAGTGCAAAAGTGTTTTTTCCACACTAATACAAGTGCAAATGTGGTTTCCTGCACCAACACAAGTGCGAAAAGTGGTTTTTCAACACTAACACAAGTGCAAAAAGTGGTTTTTCAACACTAACACAAGTGCGAAAAGTGGTTTTTCAACACTAACATAAGTGCGAAAAGTGTTTTTTCCACACTAATACAACTGCAAAAGTGGTTTCCTGCACCAACACAAGTGCGAAAAGTGGTTTTTCAACACTAACACAGTGCGAAAAGTGGTTTTTCAACACTAACACAAGTGCGAAAAGTGGTTTTTCACACTAATACAAGTGCAAAAGTGGTTTCCTGCACCAACACAAGTGCGAAAAGTGGTTTTTCAACACTAACACAAGTGTGAAAAGTGGTTTTTCAACACTAACACAAGTGCAAAAAGTGTTTTTTCCACACTAATACAAGTGCAAATGTGGTTTCCTGCACCAACACAAGTGCGAAAAGTGGTTTTTCAACACTAACACAAGTGCGAAAAGTGGTTTTTCAACACTAACACAAGTGCCAAAAGTGGTTTTTCAACACTATCACAAGTGCAAAAAGTGTTTTTTCCACACTAATACAAGTGCAAATGTGGTTTCCTGCACCAACACAAGTGCGAAAAGTGGTTTTTCAACACTAACACAAGTGCGAAAAGTGGTTTTTCAACACTAACACAAGTGCGAAAAGTGGTTTTTCAACACTAACACAAGTGCGAAAAGTGTTTTTTCCACACTAATACAAGTGCAAAAGTGGTTTCCTGCACCAACACAAGTGCGAAAAGTGGTTTTCAACACTAACACAAGTGCGAAAAGTGGTTTTTCAACACTAACACAACTGCGAAAAGTGGTTTTTCAACACTAACACAAGTGCGAAAAGTGTTTTTTCCACACTAATACAAGTGCAAAAGTGGTTTCCTGCATCAACACAAGTGCGAAAAGAGGTTTTTCAACACTAACACAAGTGCGAAAAGTGATTTTTCAACACTAACACAAGTGCGAAAAGTGTTTTTCCACACTAATACAAGTGCAAAAAGTGGTTTCCTGCACCAACACAAGTGCGAAAAGTGGTTTTTCAACACTAACACAAGTGCGAAAAGTGGTTTTTCAACACTAACACAAGTGCAAAAAGTGTTTTTTCCACACTAATACAAGTGCAAAAGTGGTTTCCTGCACCAACACAAGTGCGAAAAGTGGTTTTTCAACACGAACACAAGTGCGAAAGTGGTTTTTCAACACTAACACAAGTGCGAAAAGTGGTTTTTCAACACCAACACAAGTGCGAAAAGTGTTTTTTCCACACTAATACAAGTGAAAAAGTGGTTTCCTGCACCAACACAAGTGCGAAAAGTGGTTTTTCAACACTAACACAAGTGCGAAAAGTGGTTTTTCAACACTAACACAAGTGTGAAAAGTGGTTTTTCAACACTATCACAAGTGCAAAAAGTGTTTTTTCCACACTAATACAAGTGCAAAAGTGGTTTCCTGCACCAACACAAGTGCGAAAAGTGGTTTTTCAACACTAACACAAGTGCGAAAAGTGGTTTTTCAACACTAACACAAGTGCGAAAAGTGGTTTTTCAACACTATCACAAGTGCAAAAAGTGTTTTTTCCACACTAATACAAGTGCAAAAGTGGTTCCTGCACCAACACAAGTGCGAAAAGTGGTTTTTCAACACTAACACAAGTGT
>NW_027617444.1:0-117021 GCF_964187855.1 Myxine glutinosa
AACCACTTTTCGCACTTGTGTTAGTGTTGAAAAACCACTTTTCGCACTTGTGTTAGTGTTGAAAAAACCACCTTTCGCACTTGTGTTGGGGGCAGGAAACCACTTTTGCACTTGCATTAGTGTGGAAAAAACCACTTTTTGCACTTTGATAGTGTTGAAAAACCACTTTTCGCACATGTGTTAGTGTTGAAAAACCACTTTTCGCACTTGTGTTAGTGTTGAAAAACCACTTTTCACACTTGTGTTGGTGCAGGAAACCACTTTTGCACTTCTATTAGTGTGGAAAAACCACTTTTCGCACTTGTGTTAGTGTTGAAAAACCACTTTTCGCACTTGTGTTAGTGTTGAAAAACCACTTTCGCACTTGTGTTAGTGTTGAAAAACCACATTTCGCACTTGTGTTGGTGCAGGAAACCACTTTTGCACTTGTATTAGTGTGGAAAAAACACTTTTTGCACTTGTGATAGTGTTGAAAAACCACTTTTCGCACTTCTGTTTGTGTTGAAAAACCACTTTTGGCACTTGTGTTAGTGTTGAAAAACACACTTTTCCACTTGTGTTGGTGCAGGAAACCACTTTTGCACTTGTATTAGTGTGGAAAAACCACTTTTCGCACTTGTGTTAGTGTTGAAAAACAACTTTTTCGCACTTGTGTTAGTGTTGAAAAACCACTTTTCACACTTGTGTTGGTGCAGGAAACCACTTTTGCACTTGTATTTGTGTGGAAAAAACACTTTTTGCACTTGTGATAGTGTTGAAAAACCACTTTTCGCACTTGTGTTAGTGTTAAAAAAACCACTTTTCGCACTTGTGTTAGTGTTGAAAAACCACTTTTCCGCACTTGTGTTAGTGTTGAAAAACCACTTTTCGCACTTGTGTTGGTGCAGGAACCACTTTTGCACTTGTATTAGTGTGGAAAACCACTTTCGCACTTGTGTTAGTGTTGAAAAAACCACTTTTCGCACTTGTGTTAGTGTTGAAAAACCACTTTTCGCACTTTGTGATTTAGTGTTGAAAACCACATTTCGCACTTGTGTTGGTGCAGGAAACCACTTTTGCCACTTGTATTAGTGTGGAAAAAACACTTTTTGCACTTGTGTGTAGTGTTGAAAAACCACTTTTCGCACTTGTGTTAGTGTTGAAAAACCACTTTTCACACTTGTGTTGGTGCAGGAAACCACTTTTGCACTTGTAATTAGTGTGAAAAAACCACTTTTCGCACTTGTGTTAGTGTTGAAAAACCACTTTTCGCACTTGTGTTAGTGTTAAAAAACCACTTTTCGCACTTGTGTTAGTGTTGAAAAACCCCTTTTCGCACTTGTGTTAGTGTTGAAAAAAACCACTATTTCGCACTTGTGTTGGTGCAGGAAACCACTTTTGCACTTGTATTAGTGTGGAAAAACCACTTTTCGCACTTGTGTTAGTGTTGAAAAACCACTTTTCGCACTTGTGTTAGTGTTGAAAAACCACTTTTCGCACTTGTGTTAGTGTTGAAAAACCACATTTCGCACTTGTGTTGGTGCAGGAAACCACTTTTGCACTTGTATTAGTGTGGAAAAAACACTTTTTGCACTTGTGTTAGTGTTGAAAAAACCACTTTTCGCACTTGTGTTAGTGTTGAAAAACCACTTTTCACACTTGTGTTGGTGCAGGAAACCACTTTTGCACTTGTATTAGTGTGGAAAAAACCACTTTTCGCACTTGTGTTAGTGTTGAAAAACCACTTTTTGCACTTGTGTTAGTGTTGAAAAACCACTTTTCGCACTTGTGTTAGTGTTGAAAAACCACTTTTCGCACTTGTGTTAGTGTTGAAAAACCACTTTTCGCACTTGTGTTAGTTTTGAAAAACCACTTTTCGCACTTGTGTTAGTGTTGAAAAACCACTTTTTGCACTTGTGATAGTGTTGAAAAACCACTTTTCGCACTTGTGTTAGTGTTGAAAACCACTTTTCGCACTTGTGTTAGTGTTGAAAAACCACTTTTCCGCACTTGTGTTGGTGCAGGAAACCACTTTTGCACTTGTATTAGTGTGGAAATAAACACTTTTTGCACTTGTGATAGTGTTGAAAAACCACTTTTCGCACTTGTGTTAGTGTTGAAAACCACTTTTTCGCACTTGTGTTTGTGCAGGAAACCACTTTTGCACTTGTATTAGTGTGGAAATAACACTTTTGCACTTGTGTTAGTGTTGAAAAACCACTTTTCGCACCTTGTGTTAGTGTTGAAAAAACCACTTTTCGCACTTGTGTTAGTGTTGAAAACCACTTTTCGCACTTGTGTTGGTGCAGGAAACCACTTTTGCACTTGTGTTAGTGTTGAAAAAACACTTTTTGCACTTGAGATAGTGTTGAAAAACCACTTTTCGCACTTGTGTTAGTGTTGAAAAACCACCTTTTCGCACTTGTGTTGGTGCAGGAAACCACTTTTGCACTTGTATTAGTGGGAAAAAACACTTTTTGCACTTGTGATAGTGTTGAAAAACCACTTTTCGCACTTGTGTTAGTGTTAAAAAAACCACTTTTTGCACTTGTGTTAGTGTTGAAAAAACCACTTTTCGCACTTGTGTTGGTGTTGAAATACCAACCTTTCGCACTTGTGTTGGTGCAGGAAACCACTTTTGCACTTGCATTAGTGTGGAAAAAACACTTTTTGCACTTGTGATAGTGTTGAAAAACCACTTTTCGCACATGTGTTAGTGTTGAAAAACCACTTTCCGCACTTGTGTTAGTGTTGAAAAAACCACTTTTCGCACTTGTGTTGGTGCAGGAAACCACTTTTGCACTTGTATTAGTGTGGAAAAACCACTTTCGCACTTGTGTTAGTGTTGAAAAACCACTTTTCGCACTTGTGTTAGTGTGAAAAACCATATTTCGCACTTGTGTTGGTGCAGGAAACCACTTTTGCACTTGTATTAGTGTGGAAAAAACACTTTTTGCACTTGTGATAGTGTTGAAAAACACTTTTCGCACTTGTGTTAGTGTTGAAAAACCACTTTTCGCACTTGTGTTAGTGTTGAAAAACCACTTTTCACAACTTGTGTTGGTGCAGGAAACCACTTTTGCACTTCTATTAGTGTGGAAAAACCACTTTTCGCACTTGTGTTAGTGTTGAAAAACCACTTTTTGCACTTGTGTTAGTGTTGAAAAACCACTTTTCGCACTTGTGTTAGTGTTGAAAAACCACATTTCGCACTTGTGTTGGTGCAGGAAACCACTTTTGCACTTGTATTAGTGTGGAAAAACCACTTTTCACACTTGTGTTAGTGTTGAAAAACCACTTTTCGCACACTTGTGTTAGTGTTGAAAAACCACTTTTCGCACTTGTGTTGGTGCAGGAAACCACTTTTGCACTTGTATTAGTGTGGGAAAAAACACTTTTTGCACTTGTGATAGTGTTGAAAAACCACTTTTCACACTTGTGTTAGTGTTGAAAACCACTTTTCGCACTTGTGTTAGTGTTGAAAAACCACTTTTCGCACTTGTGTTGGTGCAGGAAACCACTTTTGCACTTGTATTAGTGTGGAAAAAACACTTTTTGCACTTGTGATAGTGTTGAAAAAACCACTTTTCGCACTTGTGTTGGTGTTGAAAAACCACTTTACGCACTTGTGTTTGTGCAGGAAACCACTTTTGCGCTTGTATTAGTGTGGAAAAAACACTTTTTGCACTTGTGTTAGTGTTGAAAAACCACTTTTTGCACTTGTGTTAGTGTTGAAAAACCACTTTTCGCACTTGTGTTGGTGCAGGAAACCACTTTTGCACTTGTGCTAGTGTGGAAAAAACACTTTTGCACTTGTGATTGTGTTGAAAAACCACTTTTCGCACTTGTGTTAGTGTTGAAAAACACTTTTCGCACTTGTGTTGGTGCAGGAAACCACTTTTGCACTTGTATTAGTGTGGAAAAACCACTTTTCGCACTTGTGTTAGTGTTGAAAAACCACTTTTCGCATTTGTGTTAGTGTTGAAAAACCACTTTTCGCACTTGTGTTGGTGCAGGAAACCACTTTTGCACTTGTATTAGTGTGGAAAAAAACACTTTTTGCACTTGTGATAGTGTTGAAAAACCACTTTTCGCACTTGTGCTAGTGTTGAAAAACCACTTTTCACACTTGTGTTAGTGTTGAAAAAACCACTTTTTCGCATTCTGTTGGTGCAGGAAACCACTTTTGCACTTGTATTAGTGTGGAAAACCACTTTTCGCACTTGTGTTAGTGTTGAAAAACCACTTTTCGCACTTGTGTTAGTGTTGAAAAACCACTTTTCGCAATTGTGTTAGTGTTGAAAAGCCACATTTCGCACTTGTGTTGGTGCAGGAAACCACTTTTGCACTTGTATTAGTGTGGAAAAACACTTTTTGCACTTGTGATAGTGTTGAAAAACCACTTTTCGCACTTGTGTTAGTGTTGAAAAACCACTTTTCGCACTTGTGTTAGTGTTGAAAAACCACTTTTCGCACTTGTGTTGGTGCAGGAAACCACTTTTGCACTTGTGTTAGTGTGGAAAAAAACACTTTTTGCACTTGTGATAGTGTTGAAAAACCACTTTTCGCACTTGTGTTAGTGTTGAAAAACCACTTTCCGCACTTGTGTTGGTGCAGGAAACCACTTTTGCACTTGTATTAGTGTGGAAAAAACACTTTTTGCACTTGTGTTAGTGTTGAAAACCACTTTTCACACTTGTGTTGGTGCAAGGAAACCACTTTTGCACTTGTATTAGTGTGGAAAAAACACTTTTCGCACTTGTGTTAGTGTTGAAAAACCACTTTTCACACTTGTGTTGGTGCAGGAAACCACTTTTGCACTTGTATTAGTGTGGAAAAAACCACTTTTCGCACTTGTGTTAGTGTTGAAAAACCACTTTTCGCACTTGTGTTAGTGTTGAAAAACCACTTTTCGCACTTGTGTTAGTGTTGAAAAACCACCTTTCGCACTTGTGTTGGGGGCAGGAAACCACTTTTGCACTTGCATTAGTGTGGAAAAAACACTTTTTGCACTTTTGATAGTGTTGAAAAACCACTTTTCGCACATGTGTTAGTGTTGAAAAACCACTTTTCGCACTTGTGTTAGTGTTGAAAAACCACTTTTCACACTTGTGTTGGTGCAGGAAACCACTTTTGCACTTCTATTAGTGTGGAAAAACCACTTTTCGCACTTGTGTTAGTGTTGAAAAAACCACTTTTCGCACTTGTGTTAGTGTTGAAAAACCACTTTTCGCACTTGTGTTAGTGTTGAAAAACCACATTTCGCACTTGTGTTGGTGCAGGAAACCACTTTTGCACTTGTATTAGTGTGGAAAAAACACTTTTTGCACTTGTGATAGTGTTGAAAAACCACTTTTCGCACTTCTGTTAGTGTTGAAAAACCACCTTTTGCACTTGTGTTAGTGTTGAAAAACCACTTTTCCCACTTGTGTTGGTGCAGGAAACCACTTTTGCACTTGTATTAGTGTGGAAAAACCACTTTTCGCACTTGTGTTAGTGTTGAAAAACAACTTTTCGCACTTGTGTTAGTGTTGAAAAACCACTTTTCACACTTGTGTTGGTGCAGGAAACCACTTTTGCACTTGTATTTGTGTGGAAAAAAACACTTTTTGCACTTGTGATAGTGTTGAAAAACCACTTTTCGCACTTGTGTTAGTGTTAAAAAACCACTTTTCGCACTTGTGTTAGTGTTGAAAAACCACTTTTCGCACTTGTGTTAGTGTTGAAAAAACCACTTTTCGCACTTGTGTTGGTGCAGGAAACCACTTTTGCACTTGTATTAGTGTGGAAAAACCACTTTTCGCACTTGTGTTAGTGTTGAAAAACCACTTTTCGCACTTGTGTTAGTGTTGAAAAACCACTTTTCGCACTTGTGTTAGTGTTGAAAAAACCACATTTCGCACTTGTGTTGGTGCAGAAACCACTTTTGCACTTGTACTAGTGTGGAAAAATACTTTTTGCACTTGTGTTAGTGTTGAAAAACCACTTTTCGCACTTGTGTTAGTGTTGAAAAACCACTTTTCACACTTGTGTTGGTGCAGGAAACCACTTTTGCACTTGTATAGTGTGGAAAAAACCACTTTTCGCACTTGTGTTAGTGTTGAAAAACCACTTTTCGCACTTGTGTTAGTGTTGAAAAACCACTTTTCGCACTTGTGTTAGTGTTGAAAAACCACTTTTCGCACTTGTGTTAGTGTTGAAAAACCACTTTTCGCACTTGTGTTAGTTTTGAAAACCACTTTTCGCACTTGTGTTAGTGTTGAAAAACCACTTTTTGCACTTGTGATAGTGTTGAAAAACCACTTTTCGCACTTGTGTTAGTGTTGAAAACCCACTTTTCGCACTTGTGTTAGTGTTGAAAAACCACTTTTCGCACTTGTGTTGGTGCAGGGAAACCACTTTTGCACTTGTATTAGTGTGGAAAAAACACTTTTTGCACTTGTGATAGTGTTGAAAAACCACTTTTCGCACTTGTGTTAGTGTTGAAAAACCACTTTTCGCACTTGTGTTTGTGCAGGAAACCACTTTTGCACTTGTATTAGTGTGGAAAAAACACTTTTTGCACTTGTGTTAGTGTTGAAAAACCACTTTTCGCACTTGTGTTAGTGTTGAAAAACCACTTTTCGCACTTGTGTTAGTGTTGAAAAACCACTTTTCGCACTTGTGTTGGTGCAGGAAACCACTTTTTGCACTTGTGTTAGTGTTGAAAAAAACACTTTTTGCACTTGAGATAGTGTTGAAAAACCACTTTTCGCACTTGTGTTAGTGTTGAAAAACCACTTTTCGCACTTGTGTTGGTGCAGGAAACCACTTTTGCACTTGTATTAGTGTGGAAAAAACACTTTTGCACTTGTGATAGTGTTGAAAAACCACTTTTCGCACTTGTGTTAGTGTTAAAAAAAACCACTTTTCGCACTTGTGTTAGTGTTGAAAAACCACTTTTCGCACTTGTGTTGGTGTTGAAAAACCACCTTTCGCACTTGTGTTGGTGCAGGAAACCACTTTTGCACTTGCATTAGTGTGGAAAAAACACTTTTTGCACTTGTGATAGTGTTGAAAAACCACTTTCGCACATGTGTTAGTGTTGAAAAACCACTTTCCGCACTTGTGTTAGTGTTGAAAAACCACTTTTCGCACTTGTGTTGGTGCAGGAAACCACTTTTGCACTTGTATTAGTGTGGAAAAACCACTTTTCGCACTTGTGTTAGTGTTGAAAAACCACTTTTCGCACTTGTGTTAGTGTTGAAAAACCATATTTCGCACTTGTGTTGGTGCAGGAAACCACTTTTGCACTTGTATTAGTGTGGAAAAAACACTTTTTGCACTTGTGATAGTGTTGAAAACCACTTTTCGCACTTGTGTTAGTGTTGAAAAACCACTTTTCGCACTTGTGTTAGTGTTGAAAAACCACTTTTCGCACTTGTGTTGGTGCAGGAAACCACTTTTGCACTTCTATTAGTGTGGAAAAACCACTTTTCGCACTTGTGTTAGTGTTGAAAAAACCACTTTTTGCACTTGTGTTAGTGTTGAAAAACCACTTTTCGCACTTGTGTTAGTGTTGAAAAACCACTTTTCGCACTTGTGTTGGTGCAGGAAACCACTTTTGCACTTGTATTAGTGTGGAAAAACCACTTTTCACACTTGTGTTAGTGTTGAAAAACCACTTTTCGCACTTGTGTTAGTGTTGAAAAACCACTTTTCGCACTTGTGTTGGTGCAGGAAACCACTTTTGCACTTGTATTAGTGTGGAAAAAACACTTTTTGCACTTGTGATAGTGTTGAAAAACCACTTTTCACACTTGTGTTAGTGTTGAAAACCACTTTTCGCACTTGTGTTAGTGTTGAAAAAACCACTTTTCGCACTTGTGTTGGTGCAGGAAACCACTTTTGCACTTGTATTAGTGTGGAAAAAACACTTTTGCACTTGTGATAGTTGTTGAAAAACCACTTTTCGCACTTGTGTTGGTGTTGAAAAACCACTTTACGCACTTGTGTTTGTGCAGGAAACCACTTTTGCACTTGTATTAGTGTGGAAAAAACACTTTTTGCACTTGTGTTAGTGTTGAAAAACCACTTTTTGCACTTGTGTTAGTGTTGAAAAACCACTTTTCGCACTTGTGTTGGTGCAGGAAACCACTTTTGCACTTGTGCTAGTGTGGAAAAAACACTTTTTGCACTTGTGATTGTGTTGAAAAACCACTTTTCGCACTTGTGTTAGTGTTGAAAAACCACTTTCCGCACTTGTGTTGGTGCAGGAAACCACTTTTGCACTTGTATTAGTGTGGAAAAAACACTTTTTGCACTTGTGTTAGTGTTGAAAAACCACTTTTCGCACTTGTGTTAGTGTTGAAAAACCACTTTTCACACTTGTGTTGGTGCAGGAAACCACTTTTGCACTTGTATTAGTGTGGAAAAAACCACTTTTCGCACTTGTGTTAGTGTTGAAAAACCACTTTTCGCACTTGTGTTAGTGTTGAAAAACCACTTTTCGCACTTGTGCTAGTGTTGAAAAACCACTTTTCGCACTTGTGTTGGTGTTGAAAAACCACTTTACGCACTTGTGTTTGTGCAGGAAACCACTTTTGCACTTGTATTAGTGAGGAAAAAACACTTTTTGCACTTGTGTTAGTGTTGAAAAACCACTTTTTGCACTTGTGTTAGTGTTGAAAAACCACTTTTCGCACTTGTGTTGGTGCAGGAAACCACTTTTGCACTTGTGCTAGTGTGGAAAAAACACTTTTCGCACTTGTGTTAGTGTTGAAAAACCACTTTTCGCACTTGTGTTAGTGTTGAAAAACCACTTTTCGCAATTGTGTTAGTGTTGAAAAGCCACATTTCGCACTTGTGTTGGTGCAGGAAACCACTTTTGCACTTGTATTAGTGTGGAAAAAACACTTTTTGCACTTGTGATAGTGTTGAAAAACCACTTTTCGCACTTGTGTTAGTGTTGAAAAACCACTTTTCGCACTTGTGTTAGTGTTGAAAAACCACTTTTCGCACTTGTGTTGGTGCAGGAAACCACTTTTGCATTTGTATTAGTGTGGAAAAACCACTTTTCACACTTGTGTTAGTGTGGAAAACCACTTTTCGCACTTGTGTTAGTGTTGAAAAACCACTTTTCGCACTTGTGTTGGTGCAGGAAACCACTTTTGCACTTGTATTAGTGTGGAAAAACCACTTTTCACACTTGTGTTAGTGTTGAAAAACCACTTTTCGCACTTGTGTTAGTGTTGAAAAACCACTTTTCGCACTTGTGTTGGTGCAGGAAACCACTTTTGCACTTGTATTAGTGTGGAAAAAACACTTTTTGCACTTGTGATAGTGTTGAAAAACCACTTTTCACACTTGTGTTAGTGTTGAAAACCACTTTTCGCACTTGTGTTAGTGTTGAAAAACCACTTTTCGCACTTGTGTTGGTGCAGGAAACCACTTTTGCACTTGTATTAGTGTGGAAAAAACACTTTTTGCACTTGTGATAGTGTTGAAAAACCACTTTTCGCACTTGTGTTGGTGTTGAAAAACCACTTTACGCACTTGTGTTTGTGCAGGAAACCACTTTTGCACTTGTATTAGTGTGGAAAAAACACTTTTTGCACTTGTGTTAGTGTTGAAAAACCACTTTTTGCACTTGTGTTAGTGTTGAAAAACCACTTTTCGCACTTGTGTTGGTGCAGGAAACCACTTTTGCACTTGTGCTAGTGTGGAAAAAACACTTTTTGCACTTGTGATTGTGTTGAAAAACCACTTTTCGCACTTGTGTTAGTGTTGAAAAACCACTTTCCGCACTTGTGTTGGTGCAGGAAACCACTTTTGCACTTGTATTAGTGTGGAAAAAACACTTTTTGCACTTGTGTTAGTGTTGAAAAACCACTTTTCGCACTTGTGTTAGTGTTGAAAAACCACTTTTCACACTTGTGTTGGTGCAGGAAACCACTTTTGCACTTGTATTAGTGTGGAAAAAACCACTTTTCGCACTTGTGTTAGTGTTGAAAAACCACTTTTCGCACTTGTGTTAGTGTTGAAAAACCACTTTTCGCACTTGTGCTAGTGTTGAAAAACCACTTTTCGCACTTGTGTTGGTGTTGAAAAACCACTTTACGCACTTGTGTTTGTGCAGGAAACCACTTTTGCACTTGTATTAGTGAGGAAAAAACACTTTTTGCACTTGTGTTAGTGTTGAAAAACCACTTTTTGCACTTGTGTTAGTGTTGAAAAACCACTTTTCGCACTTGTGTTGGTGCAGGAAACCACTTTTGCACTTGTGCTAGTGTGGAAAAAACACTTTTCGCACTTGTGTTAGTGTTGAAAAACCACTTTTCGCACTTGTGTTAGTGTTGAAAAACCACTTTTCGCAATTGTGTTAGTGTTGAAAAGCCACATTTCGCACTTGTGTTGGTGCAGGAAACCACTTTTGCACTTGTATTAGTGTGGAAAAAACACTTTTTGCACTTGTGATAGTGTTGAAAAACCACTTTTCGCACTTGTGTTAGTGTTGAAAAACCACTTTTCGCACTTGTGCTAGTGTTGAAAAACCACTTTTCACACTTGTGTTAGTGTTGAAAAACCACTTTTCGCATTTCTGTTGGTGCAGGAAACCACTTTTGCACTTGTATTAGTGTGGAAAACCACTTTTCGCACTTGTGTTAGTGTTGAAAAACCACTTTTCGCACTTGTGTTAGTGTTGAAAAACCACTTTTCGCAATTGTGTTAGTGTTGAAAAGCCACATTTCGCACTTGTGTTGGTGCAGGAAACCACTTTTGCACTTGTATTAGTGTGGAAAAACACTTTTTGCACTTGTGATAGTGTTGAAAAACCACTTTTCGCACTTGTGTTAGTGTTGAAAAACCACTTTTCGCACTTGTGTTAGTGTTGAAAAACCACTTTTCGCACTTGTGTTGGTGCAGGAAACCACTTTTGCACTTGTGTTAGTGTGGAAAAAACACTTTTTGCACTTGTGATAGTGTTGAAAAACCACTTTTCGCACTTGTGTTAGTGTTGAAAAACCACTTTCCGCACTTGTGTTGGTGCAGGAAACCACTTTTGCACTTGTATTAGTGTGGAAAAAACACTTTTTGCACTTGTGTTAGTGTTGAAAAACCACTTTTCACACTTGTGTTGGTGCAGGAAACCACTTTTGCACTTGTATTAGTGTGGAAAAAACACTTTTCGCACTTGTGTTAGTGTTGAAAAACCACTTTTCACACTTGTGTTGGTGCAGGAAACCACTTTTGCACTTGTATTAGTGTGGAAAAAACCACTTTTCGCACTTGTGTTAGTGTTGAAAAACCACTTTTCGCACTTGTGTTAGTGTTGAAAAACCACTTTTCGCACTTGTGTTAGTGTTGAAAAACCACCTTTCGCACTTGTGTTGGGGCAGGAAACCACTTTTGCACTTGCATTAGTGTGGAAAAAACACTTTTTGCACTTTTGATAGTGTTGAAAAACCACTTTTCGCACATGTGTTAGTGTTGAAAAACCACTTTTCGCACTTGTGTTAGTGTTGAAAAACCACTTTTCACACTTGTGTTGGTGCAGGAAACCACTTTTGCACTTCTATTAGTGTGGAAAAACCACTTTTCGCACTTGTGTTAGTGTTGAAAAACCACTTTTCGCACTTGTGTTAGTGTTGAAAAACCACTTTTCGCACTTGTGTTAGTGTTGAAAAACCACATTTCGCACTTGTGTTGGTGCAGGAAACCACTTTTGCACTTGTATTAGTGTGGAAAAAACACTTTTTGCACTTGTGATAGTGTTGAAAAACCACTTTTCGCACTTCTGTTAGTGTTGAAAAACCACTTTTTGCACTTGTGTTAGTGTTGAAAAACCACTTTTCCCACTTGTGTTGGTGCAGGAAACCACTTTTGCACTTGTATTAGTGTGGAAAAACCACTTTTCGCACTTGTGTTAGTGTTGAAAAACAACTTTTCGCACTTGTGTTAGTGTTGAAAAACCACTTTTCACACTTGTGTTGGTGCAGGAAACCACTTTTGCACTTGTATTTGTGTGGAAAAAACACTTTTTGCACTTGTGATAGTGTTGAAAAACCACTTTTCGCACTTGTGTTAGTGTTGAAAAACCACTTTTCGCACTTGTGTTAGTGTTGAAAAACCACTTTTCGCACTTGTGTTGGTGCAGGAAACCACTTTTGCACTTGTATTAGTGTGGAAAAACCACTTTTCGCACTTGTGTTAGTGTTGAAAAACCACTTTTCGCACTTGTGTTAGTGTTGAAAAACCACTTTTCGCACTTGTGTTAGTGTTGAAAAACCACATTTCGCACTTGTGTTGGTGCAGGAAACCACTTTTGCACTTGTACTAGTGTGGAAAAAATACTTTTTGCACTTGTGTTAGTGTTGAAAAACCACTTTTCGCACTTGTGTTAGTGTTGAAAAACCACTTTTCGCACTTGTGTTAGTGTTGAAAAACCACTTTTCGCACTTGTGTTAGTGTTGAAAAACCACTTTTCGCACTTGTGTTAGTTTTGAAAAACCACTTTTCGCACTTGTGTTAGTGTTGAAAAACCACTTTTTGCACTTGTGATAGTGTTGAAAAACCACTTTTCGCACTTGTGTTAGTGTTGAAAACCACTTTTCGCACTTGTGTTAGTGTTGAAAAACCACTTTTCGCACTTGTGTTGGTGCAGGAAACCACTTTTGCACTTGTATTGGTGTGGAAAAAACACTTTTTGCACTTGTGATAGTGTTGAAAAACCACTTTTCGCACTTGTGTTAGTGTTGAAAAACCACTTTTCGCACTTGTGTTTGTGCAGGAAACCACTTTTGCACTTGTATTAGTGTGGAAAAAACACTTTTTGCACTTGTGTTAGTGTTGAAAAACCACTTTTCGCACTTGTGTTAGTGTTGAATAACCACTTTTCGCACTTGTGTTAGTGTTGAAAAACCACTTTTCGCACTTGTGTTGGTGCAGGAAACCACTTTTGCACTTGTGTTAGTGTTGAAAAAACACTTTTTGCACTTGAGATAGTGTTGAAAAACCACTTTTCGCACTTGTGTTAGTGTTGAAAAACCACTTTTCGCACTTGTGTTGGTGCAGGAAACCACTTTTGCACTTGTATTAGTGTGGAAAAAACACTTTTTGCACTTGTGATAGTGTTGAAAAACCACTTTTCGCACTTGTGTTAGTGTTAAAAAAAACCACTTTTCGCACTTGTGTTAGTGTTGAAAAACCACTTTTCGCACTTGTGTTGGTGTTGAAAAACCACCTTTCGCACTTGTGTTGGTGCAGGAAACCACTTTTGCACTTGCATTAGTGTGGAAAAAACACTTTTTGCACTTGTGATAGTGTTGAAAAACCACTTTTCGCACATGTGTTAGTGTTGAAAAACCACTTTCCGCACTTGTGTTAGTGTTGAAAAACCACTTTTCGCACTTGTGTTGGTGCAGGAAACCACTTTTGCACTTGTATTAGTGTGGAAAAACCACTTTTCGCACTTGTGTTAGTGTTGAAAAACCACTTTTCGCACTTGTGTTAGTGTTGAAAAACCATATTTCGCACTTGTGTTGGTGCAGGAAACCACTTTTGCACTTGTATTAGTGTGGAAAAAACACTTTTTGCACTTGTGATAGTGTTGAAAAACCACTTTTCGCACTTGTGTTAGTGTTGAAAAACCACTTTTCGCACTTGTGTTAGTGTTGAAAAACCACTTTTCACACTTGTGTTGGTGCAGGAAACCACTTTTGCACTTCTATTAGTGTGGAAAAACCACTTTTCGCACTTGTGTTAGTGTTGAAAAACCACTTTTTGCACTTGTGTTAGTGTTGAAAAACCACTTTTCGCACTTGTGTTAGTGTTGAAAAACCACTTTTCGCACTTGTGTTGGTGCAGGAAACCACTTTTGCACTTGTATTAGTGTGGAAAAACCACTTTTCACACTTGTGTTAGTGTTGAAAAACCACTTTTCGCACTTGTGTTAGTGTTGAAAAACCACTTTTCGCACTTGTGTTGGTGCAGGAAACCACTTTTGCACTTGTATTAGTGTGGAAAAAACACTTTTTGCACTTGTGATAGTGTTGAAAAACCACTTTTCACACTTGTGTTAGTGTTGAAAACCACTTTTCGCACTTGTGTTAGTGTTGAAAAACCACTTTTCGCACTTGTGTTGGTGCAGGAAACCACTTTTGCACTTGTATTAGTGTGGAAAAAACACTTTTTGCACTTGTGATAGTGTTGAAAAACCACTTTTCGCACTTGTGTTGGTGTTGAAAAACCACTTTACGCACTTGTGTTTGTGCAGGAAACCACTTTTGCACTTGTATTAGTGTGGAAAAAACACTTTTTGCACTTGTGTTAGTGTTGAAAAACCACTTTTTGCACTTGTGTTAGTGTTGAAAAACCACTTTTCGCACTTGTGTTGGTGCAGGAAACCACTTTTGCACTTGTGCTAGTGTGGAAAAAACACTTTTTGCACTTGTGATTGTGTTGAAAAACCACTTTTCGCACTTGTGTTAGTGTTGAAAAACCACTTTCCGCACTTGTGTTGGTGCAGGAAACCACTTTTGCACTTGTATTAGTGTGGAAAAAACACTTTTTGCACTTGTGTTAGTGTTGAAAAACCACTTTTCGCACTTGTGTTAGTGTTGAAAAACCACTTTTCACACTTGTGTTGGTGCAGGAAACCACTTTTGCACTTGTATTAGTGTGGAAAAAACCACTTTTCGCACTTGTGTTAGTGTTGAAAAACCACTTTTCGCACTTGTGTTAGTGTTGAAAAACCACTTTTCGCACTTGTGCTAGTGTTGAAAAACCACTTTTCGCACTTGTGTTGGTGTTGAAAAACCACTTTACGCACTTGTGTTTGTGCAGGAAACCACTTTTGCACTTGTATTAGTGAGGAAAAAACACTTTTTGCACTTGTGTTAGTGTTGAAAAACCACTTTTTGCACTTGTGTTAGTGTTGAAAAACCACTTTTCGCACTTGTGTTGGTGCAGGAAACCACTTTTGCACTTGTGCTGGTGTGGAAAAAACACTTTTCGCACTTGTGTTAGTGTTGAAAAACCACTTTTCGCACTTGTGTTAGTGTTGAAAAACCACTTTTCGCAATTGTGTTAGTGTTGAAAAGCCACATTTCGCACTTGTGTTGGTGCAGGAAACCACTTTTGCACTTGTATTAGTGTGGAAAAAACACTTTTTGCACTTGTGATAGTGTTGAAAAACCACTTTTCGCACTTGTGTTAGTGTTGAAAAACCACTTTTCGCACTTGTGTTAGTGTTGAAAAACCACTTTTCGCACTTGTGTTGGTGCAGGAAACCACTTTTGCATTTGTATTAGTGTGGAAAAACCACTTTTCACACTTGTGTTAGTGTTGAAAAACCACTTTTCGCACTTGTGTTAGTGTTGAGAAACCACTTTTCGCACTTGTGTTGGTGCAGGAAACCACTTTTGCACTTGTATTAGTGTGGAAAAACACTTTTTGCACTTGTGATAGTGTTGAAAAACCACTTTTCGCACTTGTGTTAGTGTTAAAAAACCACTTTTTGCACTTGTGTTAGTGTTGAAAAACCACTTTTCGCACTTGTGTTGGTGTTGAAAAACCACCTTTCGCACTTGTGTTGGTGCAGGAAACCACTTTTGCACTTGCATTAGTGTGGAAAAAACACTTTTTGCACTTGTGATAGTGTTGAAAAACCACTTTTCGCACTTGTGTTAGTGTTGAAAAACCACTTTTCACACTTGTGTTGGTGCAGGAAACCACTTTTGCACTTGTATTAGTGTGGAAAAAACCACTTTTCGCACTTGTGTTAGTGTTGAAAAACCACTTTTCGCACTTGTGTTAGTGTTGAAAAACCACTTTTCGCACTTGTGCTAGTGTTGAAAAACCACTTTTCGCACTTGTGTTGGTGTTGAAAAACCACTTTACGCACTTGTGTTTGTGCAGGAAACCACTTTTGCACTTGTATTAGTGAGGAAAAAACACTTTTTGCACTTGTGTTAGTGTTGAAAAACCACTTTTTGCACTTGTGTTAGTGTTGAAAAACCACTTTTCGCACTTGTGTTGGTGCAGGAAACCACTTTTGCACTTGTGCTGGTGTGGAAAAAACACTTTTCGCACTTGTGTTAGTGTTGAAAAACCACTTTTCGCACTTGTGTTAGTGTTGAAAAACCACTTTTCGCAATTGTGTTAGTGTTGAAAAGCCACATTTCGCACTTGTGTTGGTGCAGGAAACCACTTTTGCACTTGTATTAGTGTGGAAAAAACACTTTTTGCACTTGTGATAGTGTTGAAAAACCACTTTTCGCACTTGTGTTAGTGTTGAAAAACCACTTTTCGCACTTGTGTTAGTGTTGAAAAACCACTTTTCGCACTTGTGTTGGTGCAGGAAACCACTTTTGCATTTGTATTAGTGTGGAAAAACCACTTTTCACACTTGTGTTAGTGTTGAAAAACCACTTTTCGCACTTGTGTTAGTGTTGAGAAACCACTTTTCGCACTTGTGTTGGTGCAGGAAACCACTTTTGCACTTGTATTAGTGTGGAAAAACACTTTTTGCACTTGTGATAGTGTTGAAAAACCACTTTTCGCACTTGTGTTAGTGTTAAAAAACCACTTTTTGCACTTGTGTTAGTGTTGAAAAACCACTTTTCGCACTTGTGTTGGTGTTGAAAAACCACCTTTCGCACTTGTGTTGGTGCAGGAAACCACTTTTGCACTTGCATTAGTGTGGAAAAAACACTTTTTGCACTTGTGATAGTGTTGAAAAACCACTTTTCGCACATGTGTTAGTGTTGAAAAACCACTTTTCGCACTTGTGTTAGTGTTGAAAAACCACTTTTCGCACTTGTGTTGGTGCAGGAAACCACTTTTGCACTTGTATTAGTGTGGAAAAACCACTTTTCGCACTTGTGTTAGTGTTGAAAAACCACTTTTCGCACTTGTGTTAGTGTTGAAAAACCATATTTCGCACTTGTGTTGGTGCAGGAAACCACTTTTGCACTTGTATTAGTGTGGAAAAAACACTTTTTGCACTTGTGATAGTGTTGAAAAACCACTTTTCGCACTTGTGTTAGTGTTGAAAAACCACTTTTCGCACTTGTGTTAGTGTTTGAAAAACCACTTTTCACACTTGTGTTGGTGCAGGAAACCACTTTTGCACTTCTATTAGTGTGGAAAAACCACTTTTCGCACTTGTGTTAGTGTTGAAAAACCACCTTTCGCACTTGTGTTGGTGCAGGAAACCACTTTTGCACTTGCATTAGTGTGGAAAAAACACTTTTTGCACTTGTGATAGTGTTGAAAAACCACTTTTCGCACATGTGTTAGTGTTGAAAAACCACTTTTCGCACTTGTGTTAGTGTTGAAAAACCACTTTTCGCACTTGTGTTGGTGCAGGAAACCACTTTTGCACTTGTATTAGTGTGGAAAAACCACTTTTCGCACTTGTGTTAGTGTTGAAAAACCACTTTTCGCACTTGTGTTAGTGTTGAAAAACCATATTTCGCACTTGTGTTGGTGCAGGAAACCACTTTTGCACTTGTATTAATGTGGAAAAAACACTTTTTGCACTTGTGATAGTGTTGAAAAACCACTTTTCGCACTTGTGTTAGTGTTGAAAAACCACTTTTCGCACTTGTGTTAGTGTTGAAAAACCACTTTTCACACTTGTGTTGGTGCAGGAAACCACTTTTGCACTTCTATTAGTGTGGAAAAACCACTTTTCGCACTTGTGTTAGTGTTGAAAAACCACTTTTCGCACTTGTGTTAGTGTTGAAAAACCACTTTTCGCACTTGTGTTAGTGTTGAAAAACCACATTTCGCACTTGTGTTGGTGCAGGAAACCACTTTTGCACTTGTATTAGTGTGGAAAAAACACTTTTTGCACTTGTGATAGTGTTGAAAAACCACTTTTCGCACTTGTGTTAGTGTTGAAAAACCACTTTTTGCACTTGTGTTAGTGTTGAAAAACCACTTTTCCCACTTGTGTTGGTGCAGGAAACCACTTTTGCACTTGTATTAGTGTGGAAAAACCACTTTTCGCACTTGTGTTAGTGTTGAAAAACAACTTTTCGCACTTGTGTTAGTGTTGAAAAACCACTTTTCGCACTTGTGTTGGTGCAGGAAACCACTTTTGCACTTGTATTAGTGTGGAAAAACCACTTTTCGCACTTGTGTTAGTGTTGAAAAACCACTTTTCGCACTTGTGTTAGTGTTGAAAAACCATATTTCGCACTTGTGTTGGTGCAGGAAACCACTTTTGCACTTGTATTAATGTGGAAAAAACACTTTTTGCACTTGTGATAGTGTTGAAAAACCACTTTTCGCACTTGTGTTAGTGTTGAAAAACCACTTTTCGCACTTGTGTTAGTGTTGAAAAACCACTTTTCACACTTGTGTTGGTGCAGGAAACCACTTTTGCACTTCTATTAGTGTGGAAAAACCACTTTTCGCACTTGTGTTAGTGTTGAAAAACCACTTTTCGCACTTGTGTTAGTGTTGAAAAACCACTTTTCGCACTTGTGTTAGTGTTGAAAAACCACATTTCGCACTTGTGTTGGTGCAGGAAACCACTTTTGCACTTGTATTAGTGTGGAAAAAACACTTTTTGCACTTGTGATAGTGTTGAAAAACCACTTTTCGCACTTGTGTTAGTGTTGAAAAACCACTTTTTGCACTTGTGTTAGTGTTGAAAAACCACTTTTCCCACTTGTGTTGGTGCAGGAAACCACTTTTGCACTTGTATTAGTGTGGAAAAACCACTTTTCGCACTTGTGTTAGTGTTGAAAAACAACTTTTCGCACTTGTGTTAGTGTTGAAAAACCACTTTTCACACTTGTGTTGGTGCAGGAAACCACTTTTGCACTTGTATTTGTGTGGAAAAAAACACTTTTTGCACTTGTGATAGTGTTGAAAAACCACTTTTCGCACTTGTGTTAGTGTTAAATTCGCACTTGTGTTAGTGTTGAAAAACCACTTTGCGCACTTGTGTTAGTGTTGAAAAACCACTTTTCGCACTTGTGTTGGTGCAGGAAACCACTTTGGCACTTGTATTAGTGTGGAAAAACCACTTTTCGCACTTGTGTTAGTGTTGAAAAACCACTTTCGCACTTGTGTTAGTGTTGAAAAACCACTTTTTCGCACTTGTGTTAGTGTTGAAAAACCACATTTCGCACTTGTGTTGGTGCAGGAAACCACTTTGCACTTGTATTAGTGTGGAAAAAACACTTTTTGCACTTGTGTTAGTGTTGAAAAAACCACTTTTCGCACTTTGTTGTTAGTGTTGAAAAAACCACTTTTCACACTTGTGTTGGTGCAGGAAACCACTTTTGCACTTGTATTAGTGTGGAAAAAACCACTTGTCGCACTTGTGGTAGTGTTGAAAAACCACTTTTCGCACTTGTGTTAGTGTTGAAAACCACTTTTCGCACTTGTGGTAGTGTTGAAAAACCACTTTGCGCACTTGTGTTAGTGTTGATAACCACTTTTCACACTTGTGTTGGTGCAGGAAACCACTTTTGCACTTGTGTTAGTGTTGAAAAAACACTTTTTGCACTTGAGATAGTGTTGGAAAAACCACTTTTCGCACTTGTGTAGTGTGAAAAACCACTTTTCGCACTTGTGTTAGTGTTTGAAAAACCACTTTTCACACTTGTGTTGGTGCAGGAAACCACTTTTGCACTTCTATTAGTGTGGAAAAACCACTTTTCGCACTTGTGTTAGTGTTGAAAAACCACTTTTCGCACTTGTGTTAGTGTTGAAAAAAAAATACCACACTTTTCGCACTTGTGTTAGTGTTGAAAAACCACATTTCGCACTTGTGTTGGTGCAGGAAACCACTTTTGCACTTGTATTAGTGTGGAAAAAAACACTTTTTGCACTTGTGATAGTGTTGAAAAACCACTTTTCGCACTTGTGTTAGTGTTGAAAAACCACTTTTTGCACTTGTGTTAGTGTTGAAAAACCACTTTTCCCACTTGTGTTGGTGCAGGAAACCACTTTTGCACTTGTATTAGTGTGGAAAAACCACTTTTCGCACTTGTGTTAGTGTTGAAAAACAACTTTTCGCACTTGTGTTAGTGTTGAAAAACCACTTTTCACACTTGTGTTGGTGCAGGAAACCACTTTTGCACTTGTATTTGTGTGGAAAAAACACTTTTTGCACTTGTGATAGTGTTGAAAAACCACTTTTCGCACTTGTGTTAGTGTTAAAAAACCACTTTTCGCACTTGTGTTAGTGTTGAAAAACCACTTTTCGCACTTGTGTTAGTGTTGAAAAACCACTTTTCGCACTTGTGTTGGTGCAGGAAACCACTTTTTCACTTGTATTAGTGTGGAAAAACCACTTTTCGCACTTGTGTTAGTGTTGAAAAACCACTTTTCGCACTTGTGTTAGTGTTGAAAAACCACTTTTCGCACTTGTGTTAGTGTTGAAAAACCACATTTCGCACTTGTGTTGGTGCAGGAAACCACTTTTGCACTTGTATTAGTGTGGAAAAAAACACTTTTTGCACTTGTGTTAGTGTTGAAAAACCACTTTTCGCACTTGTGTTAGTGTTGAAAAACCACTTTTCACACTTGTGTTGGTGCAGGAAACCACTTTTGCACTTGTATTAGTGTGGAAAAAACCACTTTTCGCACTTGTGTTAGTGTTGAAAAACCACTTTTCGCACTTGTGTTAGTGTTGAAAAACCACTTTTCGCACTTGTGTTAGTGTTGAAAAACCACTTTTCGCACTTGTGTTAGTGTTGAAAAACCACTTTTCGCACTTGTGTTAGTTTTGAAAAACCACTTTTCGCACTTGTGTTAGTGTTGAAAAACCACTTTTTGCACTTGTGATAGTGTTGAAAAACCACTTTTCGCACTTGTGTTAGTGTTGAAAACCACTTTTCGCACTTGTGTTAGTGTTGAAAAACCACTTTTCGCACTTGTGTTAGTGTTGAAAAACCACTTTTCGCACTTGTGTTAGTGTTGAAAAACCACTTTTCACACTTGTGTTGGTGCAGGAAACCACTTTTGCACTTGTATTAGTGTGGAAAAAACCACTTTTCGCACTTGTGTTAGTGTTGAAAAACCACTTTTCGCACTTGTGTTAGTGTTGAAAAACCACTTTTCGCACTTGTGTTAGTGTTGAAAAACCACTTTTCGCACTTGTGTTAGTGTTGAAAAACCACTTTTCACACTTGTGTTGGTGCAGGAAACCACTTTTGCACTTGTGTTAGTGTTGAAAAAAACACTTTTTGCACTTGAGATAGTGTTGAAAAACCACTTTTCGTACTTGTGTTAGTGTTGAAAAACCACTTTTCGCACTTGTGTTAGTGTTGAAAAACCACTTTTCACACTTGTGTTGGTGCAGGAAACCACTTTTGCACTTATATTAGTGTGGAAAAACCACTTTTCGCACTTGTGTTAGTGTTGAAAAACCACTTTTCGCACTTGTGTTAGTGTTGAAAAACCACTTTTCGCACTTGTGTTAGTGTTGAAAAACCACATTTCGCACTTGTGTTGGTGCAGGAAACCACTTTTGCACTTGTATTAGTGTGGAAAAAACACTTTTTGCACTTGTGATAGTGTTGAAAAACCACTTTTCGCACTTGTGTTAGTGTTGAAAAACCACTTTTTGCACTTGTGTTAGTGTTGAAAAACCACTTTTCCCACTTGTGTTGGTGCAGGAAACCACTTTTGCACTTGTATTAGTGTGGAAAAACCACTTTTCGCACTTGTGTTAGTGTTGAAAAACAACTTTTCGCACTTGTGTTAGTGTTGAAAAACCACTTTTCACACTTGTGTTGGTGCAGGAAACCACTTTTGCACTTGTATTTGTGTGGAAAAAACACTTTTTGCACTTGTGATAGTGTTGAAAAACCACTTTTCGCACTTGTGTTAGTGTTAAAAAACCACTTTTCGCACTTGTGTTAGTGTTGAAAAACCACTTTTCGCACTTGTGTTAGTGTTGAAAAACCACTTTTCGCACTTGTGTTGGTGCAGGAAACCACTTTTGCACTTGTATTAGTGTGGAAAAACCACTTTTCGCACTTGTGTTAGTGTTGAAAAACCACTTTTCGCACTTGTGTTAGTGTTGAAAAACCACTTTTCGCACTTGTGTTAGTGTTGAAAAACCACATTTCGCACTTGTGTTGGTGCAGGAAACCACTTTTGCACTTGTATTAGTGTGGAAAAAACACTTTTTGCACTTGTGTTAGTGTTGAAAAACCACTTTTCGCACTTGTGTTAGTGTTGAAAAACCACTTTTCACACTTGTGTTGGTGCAGGAAACCACTTTTGCACTTGTATTAGTGTGGAAAAAACCACTTTTCGCACATGTGTTAGTGTTGAAAAACCACTTTTCGCACTTGTGTTAGTGTTGAAAAACCACTTTTCGCACTTGTGTTAGTGTTGAAAAACCACTTTTCGCACTTGTGTTAGTGTTGAAAAACCACTTTTCGCACTTGTGTTAGTTTTGAAAAACCACTTTTCGCACTTGTGTTAGTGTTGAAAAACCACTTTTTGCACTTGTGATAGTGTTGAAAAACCACTTTTCGCACTTGTGTTAGTGTTGAAAACCACTTTTCGCACTTGTGTTAGTGTTGAAAAACCACTTTTCGCACTTGTGTTGGTGCAGGAAACCACTTTTGCACTTGTATTAGTGTGGAAAAAACACTTTTTGCACTTGTGATAGTGTTGAAAAACCACTTTTCGCACTTGTGTTAGTGTTGAAAAACCACTTTTCGCACTTGTGTTTGTGCAGGAAACCACTTTTGCACTTGTATTAGTGTGGAAAAAACACTTTTTGCACTTGTGTTAGTGTTGAAAAACCACTTTTCGCACTTGTGTTAGTGTTGAAAAACCACTTTTCGCACTTGTGTTAGTGTTGAAAAACCACTTTTCGCACTTGTGTTGGTGCAGGAAACCACTTTTGCACTTGTGTTAGTGTTGAAAAAACACTTTTTGCACTTGAGATAGTGTTGAAAAACCACTTTTCGCACTTGTGTTAGTGTTGAAAAACCACTTTTCGCACTTGTGTTGGTGCAGGAAACCACTTTTGCACTTGTATTAGTGTGGAAAAAACACTTTTTGCACTTGTGATAGTGTTGAAAAACCACTTTTCGCACTTGTGTTAGTGTAAAAAAACCACTTTTCGCACTTGTGTTAGTGTTGAAAAACCACTTTTCGCACTTGTGTTGGTGTTGAAAAACTACCTTTCGCACTTGTGTTGGTGCAGGAAACCACTTTTGCACTTGCATTAGTGTGGAAAAAACACTTTTTGCACTTGTGATAGTGTTGAAAAACCACTTTTCGCACATGTGTTAGTGTTGAAAAACCACTTTCCGCACTTGTGTTAGTGTTGAAAAACCACTTTTCGCACTTGTGTTGGTGCAGGAAACCACTTTTGCACTTGTATTAGTGTGGAAAAACCACTTTTCGCACTTGTGTTAGTGTTGAAAAACCACTTTTCGCACTTGTGTTAGTGTTGAAAAACCATATTTCGCACTTGTGTTGGTGCAGGAAACCACTTTTGCACTTGTATTAGTGTGGAAAAAACACTTTTTGCACTTGTGATAGTGTTGAAAAACCACTTTTCGCACTTGTGTTAGTGTTGAAAAACCACTTTTCGCACTTGTGTTAGTGTTGAAAAACCACTTTTCACACTTGTGTTGGTGCAGGAAACCACTTTTGCACTTCTATTAGTGTGGAAAAACCACTTTTCGCACTTGTGTTAGTGTTGAAAAACCACTTTTTGCACTTGTGTTAGTGTTGAAAAACCACTTTTCGCACTTGTGTTAGTGTTGAAAAACCACTTTTCGCACTTGTGTTGGTGCAGGAAACCACTTTTGCACTTGTATTAGTGTGGAAAAACCACTTTTCACACTTGTGTTAGTGTTGAAAAACCACTTTTCGCACTTGTGTTAGTGTTGAAAAACCACTTTTCGCACTTGTGTTGGTGCAGGAAACCACTTTTGCACTTGTATTAGTGTGGAAAAAACACTTTTTGCACTTGTGATAGTGTTGAAAAACCACTTTTCACACTTGTGTTAGTGTTGAAAACCACTTTTCGCACTTGTGTTAGTGTTGAAAAACCACTTTTCGCACTTGTGTTGGTGCAGGAAACCACTTTTGCACTTGTATTAGTGTGGAAAAAACACTTTTTGCACTTGTGATAGTGTTGAAAAACCACTTTTCGCACTTGTGTTGGTGTTGAAAAACCACTTTACGCACTTGTGTTTGTGCAGGAAACCACTTTTGCACTTGTATTAGTGTGGAAAAAACACTTTTTGCACTTGTGTTAGTGTTGAAAAACCACTTTTTGCACTTGTGTTAGTGTTGAAAAACCACTTTTCGCACTTGTGTTGGTGCAGGAAACCACTTTTGCACTTGTGCTAGTGTGGAAAAAACACTTTTTGCACTTGTGATTGTGTTGAAAAACCACTTTTCGCACTTGTGTTAGTGTTGAAAAACCACTTTTCGCACTTGTGTTGGTGCAGGAAACCACTTTTGCACTTGTATTAGTGTGGAAAAACCACTTTTCGCACTTGTGTTAGTGTTGAAAAACCACTTTTCGCACTTGTGTTAGTGTTGAAAAACCACTTTTCGCACTTGTGTTGGTGCAGGAAACCACTTTTGCACTTGTATTAGTGTGGAAAAAACACTTTTTGCACTTGTGATAGTGTTGAAAAACCACTTTTCGCACTTGTGCTAGTGTTGAAAAACCACTTTTCACACTTGTGTTAGTGTTGAAAAACCACTTTTCGCATTTCTGTTGGTGCAGGAAACCACTTTTGCACTTGTATTAGTGTGGAAAACCACTTTTCGCACTTGTGTTAGTGTTGAAAAACCACTTTTCGCACTTGTGTTAGTGTTGAAAAACCACTTTTCGCAATTGTGTTAGTGTTGAAAAGCCACATTTCGCACTTGTGTTGGTGCAGGAAACCACTTTTGCACTTGTATTAGTGTGGAAAAACACTTTTTGCACTTGTGATAGTGTTGAAAAACCACTTTTCGCACTTGTGTTAGTGTTGAAAAACCACTTTTCGCACTTGTGTTAGTGTTGAAAAACCACTTTTCGCACTTGTGTTGGTGCAGGAAACCACTTTTGCACTTGTGTTAGTGTGGAAAAAACACTTTTTGCACTTGTGATAGTGTTGAAAAACCACTTTTCGCACTTGTGTTAGTGTTGAAAACCACTTTCCGCACTTGTGTTGGTGCAGGAAACCACTTTTGCACTTGTATTAGTGTGGAAAAAAACACTTTTTGCACTTGTGTTAGTGTTGAAAAACCACTTTTCACACTTGTGTTGGTGCAGGAAACCACTTTTGCACTTGTATTAGTGTGGAAAAAACACTTTTCGCACTTGTGTTAGTGTTGAAAAACCACTTTTCACACTTGTGTTGGTGCAGGAAACCACTTTTGCACTTGTATTAGTGTGGAAAAAACCACTTTTCGCACTTGTGTTAGTGTTGAAAAACCACTTTTCGCACTTGTGTTAGTGTTGAAAAACCACTTTTCGCACTTGTGTTAGTGTTGAAAAACACTTTCGCACTTGTGTTAGTGTTGAAAAACCACTTTTCGCACTTGTGTTAGTTTAGAAAAACCACTTTTCGCACTTGTGTTAGTGTTGAAAAACCACCTTTTGCACTTGTGATAGTGTTGAAAAACCACTTTTCGCACTTGTGTTAGTGTTGAAAACCACTTTTCGCACTTGTGTTAGTGTTGAAAAACCACTTTTCGCACTTGTGTTGGTGCAGGAAACCACTTTTGCCACTTGTATTAGTGTGGAAAAAACACTTTTTGCACTTGTGATAGTGTTGAAAAACCACTTTTCGCACTGTGTTAGTGTTGAAAAACCACTTTTCGCACTTGTGTTTGTGCAGGAAACCACTTTTGCACTTGTATTAGTGTGGAAAAAACACTTTTGCACTGTGTTAGGTTGAAAAACCACTTTTCGCACTTGTGTTAGTGTTGAAAAACCATTTTTCGCACTTGTGTTAGGGATGAAAAACCACTTTTCGCACTTGTGTTGGTGCAGGAAACCACTTTTGCACTTGTGTTAGTGTTGAAAAAACACTTTTTGCACTTGAGATAGTGTTGAAAACCACTTTTCGCACTTGTGTTAGTGTTGAAAAACCACTTTTCGCACTTGTGTTGGTGCAGGAAACCACTTTTGCACTTGTATTAGTGTGGAAAAAACACTTTTTGCACTTGTGATAGTGTTGAAAAACCACTTTCGCCACTTGTGTTAGTGTTTTAAAAAACCACTTTTCGCACTTGTGTTAGTGTTGAAAAACCACTTTTCACACTTGTGTTGGTGCAGGAAACCACTTTTGCACTTGTATTTGTGTTGAAAAACCACCTTTCGCACTTGTGTTAGTGTTAAAAACCACTTTTCGCACTTGTGTTAGTGTTGAAAAAACCACTTTCGCACTTGTGTTAGTGTTGAAAAACCACTTTTCGCACTTTGGTGCAGGAAACCACTTTTGCACTTGTATTAGTGTGGAAAAACCACTTTTCGCCCTTGTGTTAGTGTTGAAAAACCACTTTTCGCACTTGTGTTAGTGTTGAAAAACCACTTTTCACACTTTGTTGGTGCAGGAAACCACTTTTTGCACTTGTAATTAGTGTGGAAAAACCACTTTTCGCACTTGTGTTAGTGTTGAAAAACCACTTTTCGCACTTGTGTTAGTGTTGAAAAACCATATTTCGCACTTGTGTTGGTGCAGGAAACCACTTTTGCACTTGTATTAGTGTGGAAAAAACACTTTTTGCACTTGTGATAGTGTTGAAAAACCACTTTTCGCACTTGTGTTAGTGTTGAAAAACCACTTTTCGCACTTGTGTTAGTGTTGAAAAACCACTTTTCACACTTGTGTTGGTGCAGGAAACCACTTTTGCACTTCTATTAGTGTGGAAAAACCACTTTTCGCACTTGTGTTAGTGTTGAAAAACCACTTTTGCACTTGTGTTAGTGTTGAAAAACCACTTTTCGCACTTGTTGTTAGTGTTGAAAAACCACTTTTCGCACTTGTGTTGGTGCAGGAAACCACTTTTGCACTTGTATTAGTGTGGAAAAACCACTTTTCACACTTGTGTTTAGTGTTGAAAAACCACTTTTCGCACTTGTGTTAGTGTTGAAAAACCACTTTCGCACTTGTGTTGGTGCAGGGAAACCACTTTTTGCACTTGTAATTAGTGTGGAAAAACCCACTTTTTGCACTTGTGATAGTGTTGAAAAACCACTTTTCACACTTGTGTTAGTGTTGAAAACCACTTTTCGCACTTGTGTTAGTGTTGAAAAACCACTTTTCGCACTTGTGTTGTGCAGGAAACCACTTTTGCACTTGTATTAGTGTGGAAAAAACACTTTTTGCACTTGTGATAGTGTTGAAAAACCACTTTTCGCACTTGTGTTGGTGTTGAAAAACCACTTTACGCACTTGTGTTTGTGCAGGAAACCACTTTTGCACTTGTATTAGTGTGGAAAAAACACTTTTTGCACTTGTGTTAGTGTTGAAAAACCACTTTTTGCACTTGTGTTAGTGTTGAAAAACCACTTTTCGCACTTGTGTTGGTGCAGGAAACCACTTTTGCACTTGTGCTAGTGTGGAAAAAACACTTTTTGCACTTGTGATTGTGTTGAAAAACCACTTTTCGCACTTGTGTTAGTGTTGAAAAACCACTTTCCGCACTTGTGTTGGTGCAGGAAACCACTTTTGCACTTGTATTAGTGTGGAAAAAACACTTTTTGCACTTGTGTTAGTGTTGAAAAACCACTTTTCGCACTTGTGTTAGTGTTGAAAAACCACTTTTCACACTTGTGTTGGTGCAGGAAACCACTTTTGCACTTGTATTAGTGTGGAAAAAACCACTTTTCGCACTTGTGTTAGTGTTGAAAAACCACTTTTCGCACTTGTGTTAGTGTTTCGCACTTGTGTTAGTGTTGAAAAACACTTTTCGCACTTGTGTTGGTGTTGAAAACCACTTTACGCACTTGTGTTTGTGCAGGAAACCACTTTTGCACTTGTATTAGTGTGGAAAAACACTTTTTGCACTTGTGTTAGTGTTGAAAAACCACTTTTTGGCACTTGTGTTAGTGTTGAAAAAACCACTTTTCGCACTTGTGTTGGTGCAGGAAACCACTTTTGCACTTGTGCTAGTGTGGAAAAAACACTTTTCGCACTTGTGTTAGTGTTGAAAAACCACTTTTCGCACTTGTGTTAGTGTTGAAAAACCACTTTTCGCAATTGTGTTAGTGTTGAAAAGCCACATTTCGCACTTGTGTTGGTGCAGGAAACCACTTTTTGCACTTGTATTAGTGTGGAAAAAACACTTTTTGCACTTGTGATAGTGTTGAAAAACCACTTTTCGCACTTGTGTTAGTGTTGAAAAACCACTTTTCGCACTTGTGTTAGTGTTGAAAAACCACTTTTCGCACTTGTGTTGGTGCAGGAAACCACTTTTGCATTTGTATAGTGTAGGAAAAACCACTTTTCACACTTGTGTTAGTGTTGAAAAACCACTTTTCGCACTTGTGTTAGTGTGAGAAACCACTTTTCGCACTTGTGTTGGTGCAGGAAACCACTTTTGCACTTGGTATTAGTGTGGAAAAACACTTTTTGCACTTGTGATAGTGTGAAAAACCACTTTTCGCACTTGTGTTAGTGTTAAAAAACCACTTTTTGCACTTGTGTTAGTGTTGAAAAACCACTTTCGCACTTGTGTTGGTGTTGAAAAACCACCTTTCGCACTTGTGTTGGTGCAGGAAACCACTTTTGCACTTGCATTAGTGTGGAAAAAACACTTTTTGCACTTGTGATAGTGTTGAAAAACCACTTTTCGCACATGTGTTAGTGTTGAAAAACCACTTTTCGCACTTGTGTTAGTGTTGAAAAACCACTTTTCGCACTTGTGTTGGTGCAGGAAACCACTTTTGCACTTGTATTAGTGTGGAAAAACCACTTTTCGCACTTGTGTTAGTGTTGAAAAACCCACTTTTCGCACTTGTGTTAGTGTTGAAAAACCATATTTCGCACTTGTGTTGGTGCAGGAAACCACTTTTGCACTTGTATTAGTGTGGAAAAAACACTTTTTGCACTTGTGATAGTGTTGAAAAAACCACTTTTCGCACTTGTGTTAGTGTTGAAAAACACTTTTCGCACTTGTGGTTAGTGTTTGAAAAACCACTTTTCACACTTGTGTTGGTGCAGGAACCACTTTTGCACTTCTATTAGTGTGGGAAAAACCACTTTTTGCACTTGTGTTAGTGTTTGAAAAACCACCTTTCGCACTTGTGTTGGTGCAGGAAACTCACTTTTGCACTTGCATTAGTGTGGAAAAAACACTTTTTGCACTTGTGATAGTGTTGATAAACCACTTTTCGCACATGTGTTAGTGTAGAAAAACCACTTTTCGCACTTGTGTTAGTGTTGAAAAAACCACTTTTCGCACTTGTGTTGGTGCAGGAAACCACTTTTGCACTTGTATTAGTGTGGAAAAACCACTTTTCGCACTTGTGTTAGTGTTGAAAAACCACTTTTCGCACTTGTGTTAGTGTTGAAAAACCATATTTCGCACTTGTGTTGGTGCAGGAAACCACTTTTGCACTTGTATTAGTGTGGAAAAAACACTTTTTGCACTTGTGATAGTGTTGAAAACCACTTTTCGCACTTGTGTTAGTGTGAAAAACCACTTTTCGCACTTGTGTTAGTGTTGAAAAACCACTTTTCACACTTGTGTTGGTGCAGGAAACCACTTTTGCACTTCTATTAGTGTGGAAAAACACTTTTCGCACTTGTGTTAGTGTTGAAAAACCACTTTTTGCACTTGTGTTAGTGTTGAAAAACCACTTTTCGCACATTGTGTTAGTGTTGAAAAACCACTTTTCGCACTTGTGTTGGTGCAGGAAACCACTTTTGCACTTGTATTAGTGTGGAAAAACCACTTTTCACACTTGTGTTAGTGTTGAAAAACCACTTTTCGCACTTGTGTTAGTGTTGAAAAACCACTTTTCGCACTTGTGTTGGTGCAGGAAACCACTTTTGCACTTGTATTAGTGTGGAAAAAACACTTTTTGCACTTGTGATAGTGTTGAAAAACCACTTTTCACACTTGTGTTAGTGTTGAAAACCACTTTTCGCACTTGTGTTAGTGTTGAAAAACCACTTTTCGCACTTGTGTTGGTGCAGGAAACCACTTTTGCACTTGTATTAGTGTGGAAAAAACACTTTTTGCACTTGTGATGGTGTTGAAAAACCACTTTTCGCACTTGTGTTGGTGTTGAAAAACCACTTTACGCACTTGTGTTTGTGCAGGAAACACTTTTGCACTTGTATTAGTGTGGAAAAAACACTTTTTGCACTTGTGTTAGTGTTGAAAAACCACTTTTTGCACTTGTGTTAGTGTTGAAAAACCACTTTTCGCACTTGTGTTGGTGCAGGAAACCACTTTTGCACTTGTGCTAGTGTGGAAAAAACACTTTTTGCACTTGTGATTGTGTTGAAAAACCACTTTTCGCACTTGTGTTAGTGTTGAAAAACACTTTTTCGCACTTGTGTGGTTGGTGCAGGAAACCACTTTTGCACTTGTATTAGGTGTGGAAAACCACTTTTCGCACTTGTGTTTGTGTTGAAAAACCACTTTTCGCACTTGTGTTAGTGTTGAAAAACCACTTTTCGCACTTGTGTTGGTGCAGGAAACCACTTTTGCACTTGTATTAGTGTGAGACAAAAACACTTTTTGCACTTGTGATAGTGTTGAAAAACCACTTTTCGCACTTGTGCTAGTGTTGAAAAAACCACTTTTCACACTTGTGTTAGTGTTGAAAACCACTTTTCGCATTTCTGTTGGTGCAGGAAACCACTTTTGCACTTGTATTAGTGTGGAAAACCACTTTTCGCACTTGTGTTAGTGTTGAAAAACCACTTTTCGCACTTGTGTTAGTGTTGAAAAACCACTTTTCGCAATTGTGTTAGTGTTGAAAAGCCACATTTCGCACTTGTGTTGGTGCAGGAAACCACTTTTGCACTTGTATTAGTGTGGAAAAACACTTTTTGCACTTGTGATAGTGTTGAAAAACCACTTTTCGCACTTGTGTTAGTGTTGAAAAACCACTTTTCGCACTTGTGTTAGTGTTGAAAAACCACTTTTCGCACTTGTGTTGGTGCAGGAAACCACTTTTGCACTTGTGTTAGTGTGGAAAAAACACTTTTTGCACTTGTGATAGTGTTGAAAAACCACTTTTCGCACTTGTGTTAGTGTTGAAAACCACTTTCGCACTTGTGTTGGTGCAGGAAACCACTTTTGCACTTGTATTAGTGTGGAAAAAACACTTTTTGCACTTGTGTTAGTGTTGAAAAACCACTTTTCACACTTGTGTTGGTGCAGGAAACCACTTTTGCACTTGTATTAGTGTGGAAAAAACACTTTTCGCACTTGTGTTAGTGTTGAAAAACCACTTTTCACACTTGTGTTGGTGCAGGAAACCACTTTTGCACTTGTATTAGTGTGGAAAAAACCACTTTTCGCACTTGTGTTAGTGTTGAAAAACCACTTTTCGCACTTGTGTTAGTGTTGAAAAACCACTTTTCGCACTTGTGTTAGTGTTGAAAAACCACTTTTCGCACTTGTGTTAGTGTTGACAAACCACTTTTCGCACTTGTGTTAGTTTTGAAAAACCACTTTTCGCACTTGTGTTAGTGTTGAAAAACCACCTTTTGCACTTGTGATAGTGTTGAAAAACCACTTTTCGCACTTGTGTTAGTGTTGAAAACCACTTTTCGCACTTGTGTTAGTGTTGAAAAACCACTTTTCGCACTTGTGTTGGTGCAGGAAACCACTTTTGCACTTGTATTAGTGTGGAAAAAACACTTTTTGCACTTGTGATAGTGTTGAAAAACCACTTTTCGCACTTGTGTTAGTGTTGAAAAACCACTTTTCGCACTTGTGTTTGTGCAGGAAACCACTTTTGCACTTGTATTAGTGTGGAAAAAACACTTTTTGCACTTGTGTTAGTGTTGAAAAACCACTTTTCGCACTTGTGTTAGTGTTGAAAAACCATTTTTCGCACTTGTGTTAGTGTTGAAAAACCACTTTTCGCACTTGTGTTGGTGCAGGAAACCACTTTTGCACTTGTGTTAGTGTTGAAAAAACACTTTTTGCACTTGAGATAGTGTTGAAAAACCACTTTTCGCACTTGTGTTAGTGTTGAAAAACCACTTTTCGCACTTGTGTTGGTGCAGGAAACCACTTTTGCACTTGTATTAGTGTGGAAAAAACACTTTTTGCACTTGTGATAGTGTTGAAAAACCACTTTTCGCACTTGTGTTAGTGTTTAAAAAACCACTTTTCGCACTTGTGTTAGTGTTGAAAAACCACTTTTCACACTTGTGTTGGTGCAGGAAACCACTTTTGCACTTGTATTTGTGTTGAAAAACCACTTTTCGCACTTGTGTTAGTGTTAAAAAACCACTTTTCGCACTTGTGTTAGTGTTGAAAAACCACTTTTCGCACTTGTGTTAGTGTTGAAAAACCACTTTTCGCACTTTGGTGCAGGAAACCACTTTTGCACTTGTATTAGTGTGGAAAAACCACTTTTCGCACTTGTGTTAGTGTTGAAAAACCACTTTTCGCACTTGTGTTAGTGTTGAAAAACCACTTTTCACACTTGTGTTGGTGCAGGAAACCACTTTTGCACTTGTATTAGTGTGGAAAAACCACTTTTCGCACTTGTGTTAGTGTTGAAAAACCACTTTTCGCACTTGTGTTAGTGTTGAAAAACCATATTTCGCACTTGTGTTGGTGCAGGAAACCACTTTTGCACTTGTATTAGTGTGGAAAAAACACTTTTTGCACTTGTGATAGTGTTGAAAAACCACTTTTCGCACTTGTGTTAGTGTTGAAAAACCACTTTTCGCACTTGTGTTAGTGTTGAAAAACCACTTTTCACACTTGTGTTGGTGCAGGAAACCACTTTTGCACTTCTATTAGTGTGGAAAAACCACTTTTCGCACTTGTGTTAGTGTTGAAAAACCACTTTTTGCACTTGTGTTAGTGTTGAAAAACCACTTTTCGCACTTGTGTTAGTGTTGAAAAACCACTTTTCGCACTTGTGTTGGTGCAGGAAACCACTTTTGCACTTGTATTAGTGTGGAAAAACCACTTTTCACACTTGTGTTAGTGTTGAAAAACCACTTTTCGCACTTGTGTTAGTGTTGAAAAACCACTTTTCGCACTTGTGTTGGTGCAGGAAACCACTTTTGCACTTGTATTAGTGTGGAAAAAACCACTTTTTGCACTTGTGATAGTGTTGAAAAACCACTTTTCACACTTGTGTTAGTGTTGAAAACCACTTTTCGCACTTGTGTTAGTGTTGAAAAACCACTTTTCGCACTTGTGTTGGTGCAGGAAACCACTTTTGCACTTGTATTAGTGTGGAAAAAACACTTTTTGCACTTGTGATAGTGTTGAAAAACCACTTTTCGCACTTGTGTTGGTGTTGAAAAACCACTTTACGCACTTGTGTTTGTGCAGGAAACCACTTTTGCACTTGTATTAGTGTGGAAAAAACACTTTTTGCACTTGTGTTAGTGTTGAAAAACCACTTTTTGCACTTGTGTTAGTGTTGAAAAACCACTTTTCGCACTTGTGTTGGTGCAGGAAACCACTTTTGCACTTGTGCTAGTGTGGAAAAAACACTTTTTGCACTTGTGATTGTGTTGAAAAACCACTTTTCGCACTTGTGTTAGTGTTGAAAAACCACTTTCCGCACTTGTGTTGGTGCAGGAAACCACTTTTGCACTTGTATTAGTGTGGAAAAAACACTTTTTGCACTTGTGTTAGTGTTGAAAAACCACTTTTCGCACTTGTGTTAGTGTTGAAAAACCACTTTTCACACTTGTGTTGGTGCAGGAAACCACTTTTGCACTTGTATTAGTGTGGAAAAAACCACTTTTCGCACTTGTGTTAGTGTTGAAAAACCACTTTTCGCACTTGTGTTAGTGTTGAAAAACCACTTTTCGCACTTGTGTTAGTGTTGAAAAACCACTTTTCGCACTTGTGTTGGTGTTGAAAAACCACTTTACGCACTTGTGTTTGTGCAGGAAACCACTTTTGCACTTGTATTAGTGTGGAAAAAACACTTTTTGCACTTGTGTTAGTGTTGAAAAACCACTTTTTGCACTTGTGTTAGTGTTGAAAAACCACTTTTCGCACTTGTGTTGGTGCAGGAAACCACTTTTGCACTTGTGCTAGTGTGGAAAAAACACTTTTCGCACTTGTGTTAGTGTTGAAAAACCACTTTTCGCACTTGTGTTAGTGTTGAAAAATCACTTTTCGCAATTGTGTTAGTGTTGAAAAGCCACATTTCGCACTTGTGTTGGTGCAGGAAACCACTTTTGCACTTGTATTAGTGTGGAAAAAACACTTTTTGCACTTGTGATAGTGTTGAAAAACCACTTTTCGCACTTGTGTTAGTGTTGAAAAACCACTTTTCGCACTTGTGTTAGTGTTGAAAAACCACTTTTCGCACTTGTGTTGGTGCAGGAAACCACTTTTGCATTTGTATTAGTGTGGAAAAACCACTTTTCACACTTGTGTTAGTGTTGAAAAACCACTTTTCGCACTTGTGTTAGTGTTGAGAAACCACTTTTCGCACTTGTGTTGGTGCAGGAAACCACTTTTGCACTTGTATTAGTGTGGAAAAACACTTTTTGCACTTGTGATAGTGTTGAAAAACCACTTTTCGCACTTGTGTTAGTGTTAAAAAACCACTTTTTGCACTTGTGTTAGTGTTGAAAAACCACTTTTCGCACTTGTGTTGGTGTTGAAAAACCACCTTTCGCACTTGTGTTGGTGCAGGAAACCACTTTTGCACTTGCATTAGTGTGGAAAAAACACTTTTTGCACTTGTGATAGTGTTGAAAAACCACTTTTCGCACATGTGTTAGTGTTGAAAAACCACTTTTCGCACTTGTGTTAGTGTTGAAAAACCACTTTTCGCACTTGTGTTGGTGCAGGAAACCACTTTTGCACTTGTATTAGTGTGGAAAAACCACTTTTCGCACTTGTGTTAGTGTTGAAAAACCACTTTTCGCACTTGTGTTAGTGTTGAAAAACCATATTTCGCACTTGTGTTGGTGCAGGAAACCACTTTTGCACTTGTATTAGTGTGGAAAAAACACTTTTTGCACTTGTGATAGTGTTGAAAAACCACTTTTCGCACTTGTGTTAGTGTTGAAAAACCACTTTTCGCACTTGTGTTAGTGTTTGAAAAACCACTTTTCACACTTGTGTTGGTGCAGGAAACCACTTTTGCACTTCTATTAGTGTGGAAAAACCACTTTTTGCACTTGTGTTAGTGTTGAAAAACCACCTTTCGCACTTGTGTTGGTGCAGGAAACCACTTTTGCACTTGCATTAGTGTGGAAAAAACACTTTTTGCACTTGTGATAGTGTTGAAAAACCACTTTTCGCACATGTGTTAGTGTTGAAAAACCACTTTTCGCACTTGTGTTAGTGTTGAAAAACCACTTTTCGCACTTGTGTTGGTGCAGGAAACCACTTTTGCACTTGTATTAGTGTGGAAAAACCACTTTTGCACTTCTATTAGTGTGGAAAAACCACTTTTCGCACTTGTGTTAGTGTTGAAAAACCACTTTTCGCACTTGTGTTAGTGTTGAAAAACCACATTTCGCACTTGTGTTGGTGCAGGAAACCACTTTTGCACTTGTATTAGTGTGGAAAAAACACTTTTTGCACTTGTGATAGTGTTGAAAAACCACTTTTCGCACTTGTGTTAGTGTTGAAAAACCACTTTTTGCACTTGTGTTAGTGTTGAAAAACCACTTTTCCCACTTGTGTTGGTGCAGGAAACCACTTTTGCACTTGTATTAGTGTGGAAAAACCACTTTTCGCACTTGTGTTAGTGTTGAAAAACAACTTTTCGCACTTGTGTTAGTGTTGAAAAACCACTTTTCACACTTGTGTTGGTGCAGGAAACCACTTTTGCACTTGTATTTGTGTGGAAAAAACACTTTTTGCACTTGTGATAGTGTTGAAAAACCACTTTTCGCACTTGTGTTAGTGTTAAAAAACCACTTTTCGCACTTGTGTTAGTGTTGAAAAACCACTTTTCGCACTTGTAATTAGTGTTGAAAAACCACTTTTCGCACTTGTGTTGGTGCAGGAAACCACTTTTGCACTTGTATTAGTGTGGAAAAACCACTTTTCGCACTTGTGTTAGTGTTGAAAAACCACTTTTCGCACTTGTGTTAGTGTTGAAAAACCACTTTTCGCACTTGTGTTAGTGTTGAAAAACCACATTTCGCACTTGTGTTGGTGCAGGAAACCACTTTTGCACTTGTATTAGTGTGGAAAAAACACTTTTTGCACTTGTGTTAGTGTTGAAAAACCACTTTTCGCACTTGTGTTAGTGTTGAAAAACCACTTTTCACACTTGTGTTGGTGCAGGAAACCACTTTTGCACTTCTTTAGTGTGGAAAAAACCACTTTTCGCACTTGTGTTAGTGTTGAAAAACCACTTTTCGCACTTGTGTTAGTGTTGAAAAACCACTTTTCGCACTTGTGTTAGTGTTGAAAAACCACTTTTCGCACTTGTGTTAGTGTTGAAAAACCACTTTTCACACTTGTGTTGGTGCAGGAAACCACTTTTGCACTTGTGTTAGTGTTGAAAAAACACTTTTTGCACTTGAGATAGTGTTGAAAAACCACTTTTTGCACTTGTGTTAGTGTTGAAAAACCACTTTTCGCACTTGTGTTAGTGTTGAAAAACCACATTTCGCACTTGTGTTGGTGCAGGAAACCACTTTTGCACTTGTATTAGTGTGGAAAAAACACTTTTTGCACTTGTGATAGTGTTGAAAAACCACTTTTCGCACTTGTGTTAGTGTTGAAAAACCACTTTTTGCACTTGTGTTAGTGTTGAAAAACCACTTTTCCCACTTGTGTTGGTGCAGGAAACCACTTTTGCACTTGTAATAGTGTGGAAAAACCACTTTTCGCACTTGTGTTAGTGTTGAAAAACAACTTTTCGCACTTGTGTTAGTGTTGAAAAACCACTTTTCACACTTGTGTTGGTGCAGGAAACCACTTTTGCACTTGTATTTGTGTGGAAAAAACACTTTTTGCACTTGTGATAGTGTTGAAAAACCACTTTTCGCACTTGTGTTAGTGTTAAAAAACCACTTTTCGCACTTGTGTTAGTGTTGAAAAACCACTTTTCGCACTTGTGTTAGTGTTGAAAAACCACTTTTCGCACTTGTGTTGGTGCAGGAAACCACTTTTGCACTTGTATTAGTGTGGAAAAACCACTTTTCGCACTTGTGTTAGTGTTGAAAAACCAATTTTCGCACTTGTGTTAGTGTTGAAAAACCACTTTTCGCACTTGTGTTAGTGTTGAAAAACCACATTTCGCACTTGTGTTGGTGCAGGAAACCACTTTTGCACTTGTATTAGTGTGGAAAAAACACTTTTTGCACTTGTGTTAGTGTTGAAAAACCACTTTTCGCACTTGTGTTAGTGTTGAAAAACCACTTTTCACACTTGTGTTGGTGCAGGAAACCACTTTTGCACTTGTATTAGTGTGGAAAAAACCACTTTTCGCAGTTGTGTTAGTGTTGAAAAACCACTTTTCGCACTTGTGTTAGTGTTGAAAAACCACTTTTCGCACTTGTGTTAGTGTTGAAAAACCACTTTTCGCACTTGTGTTAGTGTTGAAAAACCACTTTTCGCACTTGTGTTAGTGTTGAAAAACCACTTTTCGCACTTGTGTTAGTGTTGAAAACCACTTTTCGCACTTGTGTTAGTGTTGAAAAACCACTTTTCGCACTTGTGTTGGTGCAGGAAACCACTTTTTGCACTTGTATTAGTGTGGAAAAAACACTTTTTGCACTTGTGATAGTGTTGAAAAACCACTTTTCGCACTTGTGTTAGTGTTGAAAAACCACTTTTCGCACTTGTGTTTGTGCAGGAAACCACTTTTGCACTTGTATTAGTGTGGAAAAAACACTTTTTGCACTTGTGTTAGTGTTGAAAAACCACTTTTCGCACTTGTGTTAGTGTTGAAAAACCACTTTTCGCACTTGTGTTAGTGTTGAAAAACCACTTTTCGCACTTGTGTTGGTGCAGGAAACCACTTTTGCACTTGTGTTAGTGTTGAAAAAACACTTTTTGCACTTGAGATAGTGTTGAAAAACCACTTTTCGCACTTGTGTTAGTGTTGAAAAACCACTTTTCGCACTTGTGTTGGTGCAGGAAACCACTTTTGCACTTGTATTAGTGTGGAAAAAACACTTTTTGCACTTGTGATAGTGTTGAAAAACCACTTTTCGCACTTGTGTTAGTGTTAAAAAAACCACTTTTCGCACTTGTGTTAGTGTTGAAAAACCACTTTTCGCACTTGTGTTGGTGTTGAAAAACCACCTTTCGCACTTGTGTTGGTGCAGGAAACCACTTTTGCACTTGCATTAGTGTGGAAAAAACACTTTTTGCACTTGTGATAGTGTTGAAAAACCACTTTTCGCACATGTGTTAGTGTTGAAAAACCACTTTCCGCACTTGTGTTAGTGTTGAAAAACCACTTTTCGCACTTGTGTTGGTGCAGGAAACCACTTTTGCACTTGTATTAGTGTGGAAAAACCACTTTTCGCACTTGTGTTAGTGTTGAAAAACCACTTTTCGCACTTGTGTTAGTGTTGAAAAACCATATTTCGCACTTGTGTTGGTGCAGGAAACCACTTTTGCACTTGTATTAGTGTGGAAAAAACACTTTTTGCACTTGTGATAGTGTTGAAAAACCACTTTTCGCACTTGTGTTAGTGTTGAAAAACCACTTTTCGCACTTGTGTTAGTGTTGAAAAACCACTTTTCACACTTGTGTTGGTGCAGGAAACCACTTTTGCACTTCTATTAGTGTGGAAAAACCACTTTTCGCACTTGTGTTAGTGTTGAAAAACCACTTTTTGCACTTGTGTTAGTGTTGAAAAACCACTTTTCGCACTTGTGTTAGTGTTGAAAAACCACTTTTCGCACTTGTGTTGGTGCAGGAAACCACTTTTGCACTTGTGATAGTGTTGAAAAACCACTTTTCACACTTGTGTTAGTGTTGAAAACCACTTTTCGCACTTGTGTTAGTGTTGAAAAACCACTTTTCGCACTTGTGTTGGTGCAGGAAACCACTTTTGCACTTGTATTAGTGTGGAAAAAACACTTTTTGCACTTGTGATAGTGTTGAAAAACCACTTTTCGCACTTGTGTTGGTGTTGAAAAACCACTTTACGCACTTGTGTTTGTGCAGGAAACCACTTTTGCACTTGTATTAGTGTGGAAAAAACACTTTTTGCACTTGTGTTAGTGTTGAAAAACCACTTTTTGCACTTGTGTTAGTGTTGAAAAACCACTTTTCGCACTTGTGTTGGTGCAGGAAACCACTTTTGCACTTGTGCTAGTGTGGAAAAAACACTTTTTGCATTTGTGATTGTGTTGAAAAACCACTTTTCGCACTTGTGTTAGTGTTGAAAAACCACTTTTCGCACTTGTGTTGGTGCAGGAAACCACTTTTGCACTTGTATTAGTGTGGAAAAACCACTTTTCGCACTTGTGTTAGTGTTGAAAAACCACTTTTCGCACTTGTGTTAGTGTTGAAAAACCACTTTTCGCACTTGTGTTGGTGCAGGAAACCACTTTTGCACTTGTATTAGTGTGGAAAAAACACTTTTTGCACTTGTGATAGTGTTGAAAAACCACTTTTCGCACTTGTGCTAGTGTTGAAAAACCACTTTTCACACTTGTGTTAGTGTTGAAAAACCACTTTTCGCATTTCTGTTGGTGCAGGAAACCACTTTTGCACTTGTATTAGTGTGGAAAACCACTTTTCGCACTTGTGTTAGTGTTGAAAAACCACTTTTCGCACTTGTGTTAGTGTTGAAAAACCACTTTTCGCAATTGTGTTAGTGTTGAAAAGCCACATTTCGCACTTGTGTTGGTGCAGGAAACCACTTTTGCACTTGTATTAGTGTGGAAAAACACTTTTTGCACTTGTGATAGTGTTGAAAAACCACTTTTCGCACTTGTGTTAGTGTTGAAAAACCACTTTTCGCACTTGTGTTAGTGTTGAAAAACCACTTTTCGCACTTGTGTTGGTGCAGGAAACCACTTTTGCACTTGTGTTAGTGTGGAAAAAACACTTTTTGCACTTGTGATAGTGTTGAAAAACCACTTTTCGCACTTGTGTTAGTGTTGAAAACCACTTTCCGCACTTGTGTTGGTGCAGGAAACCACTTTTGCACTTGTATTAGTGTGGAAAAAACACTTTTTGCACTTGTGTTAGTGTTGAAAAACCACTTTTCACACTTGTGTTGGTGCAGGAAACCACTTTTGCACTTGTATTAGTGTGGAAAAAACACTTTTCGCACTTGTGTTAGTGTTGAAAAACCACTTTTCACACTTGTGTTGGTGCAGGAAACCACTTTTGCACTTGTATTAGTGTGGAAAAAACCACTTTTCGCACTTGTGTTAGTGTTGAAAAACCACTTTTCGCACTTGTGTTAGTGTTGAAAAACCACTTTTCGCACTTGTGTTAGTGTTGAAAAACCACTTTTCGCACTTGTGTTAGTGTTGAAAAACCACTTTTCGCACTTGTGTTAGTGTTGAAAAACCACTTTTCGCACTTGTAATTAGTGTTGAAAAACCACTTTTCGCACTTGTGTTGGTGCAGGAAACCACTTTTGCACTTGTATTAGTGTGGAAAAACCACTTTTCGCACTTGTGTTAGTGTTGAAAAACCACTTTTCGCACTTGTGTTAGTGTTGAAAAACCACTTTTCGCACTTGTGTTAGTGTTGAAAAACCACATTTCGCACTTGTGTTGGTGCAGGAAACCACTTTTGCACTTGTATTAGTGTGGAAAAAACACTTTTTGCACTTGTGTTAGTGTTGAAAAACCACTTTTCGCACTTGTGTTAGTGTTGAAAAACCACTTTTCACACTTGTGTTGGTGCAGGAAACCACTTTTGCACTTGTATTAGTGTGGAAAAAACCACTTTTCGCACTTGTGTTAGTGTTGAAAAACCACTTTTCGCACTTGTGTTAGTGTTGAAAAACCACTTTTCGCACTTGTGTTAGTGTTGAAAAACCACTTTTCGCACTTGTGTTAGTGTTGAAAAACCACTTTTCACACTTGTGTTGGTGCAGGAAACCACTTTTGCACTTGTGTTAGTGTTGAAAAAACACTTTTTGCACTTGAGATAGTGTTGAAAAACCACTTTTTGCACTTGTGTTAGTGTTGAAAAACCACTTTTCGCACTTGTGTTAGTGTTGAAAAACCACATTTCGCACTTGTGTTGGTGCAGGAAACCACTTTTGCACTTGTATTAGTGTGGAAAAAACACTTTTTGCACTTGTGATAGTGTTGAAAAACCACTTTTCGCACTTGTGTTAGTGTTGAAAAACCACTTTTTGCACTTGTGTTAGTGTTGAAAAACCACTTTTCCCACTTGTGTTGGTGCAGGAAACCACTTTTGCACTTGTAATAGTGTGGAAAAACCACTTTTCGCACTTGTGTTAGTGTTGAAAAACAACTTTTCGCACTTGTGTTAGTGTTGAAAAACCACTTTTCACACTTGTGTTGGTGCAGGAAACCACTTTTGCACTTGTATTTGTGTGGAAAAAACACTTTTCGCACTTGTGTTAGTGTTGAAAAACCACTTTTCGCACTTGTGTTAGTGTTGAAAAACCACTTTTCGCACTTGTGTTAGTGTTGAAAAACCACTTTTCGCACTTGTGTTAGTGTTGAAAAACCACTTTTCGCACTTGTGTTAGTGTTGAAAAACCACTTTTCGCACTTGTAATTAGTGTTGAAAAACCACTTTTCGCACTTGTGTTGGTGCAGGAAACCACTTTTGCACTTGTATTAGTGTGGAAAAACCACTTTTCGCACTTGTGTTAGTGTTGAAAAACCACTTTTCGCACTTGTGTTAGTGTTGAAAAACCACTTTTCGCACTTGTGTTAGTGTTGAAAAACCACATTTCGCACTTGTGTTGGTGCAGGAAACCACTTTTGCACTTGTATTAGTGTGGAAAAAACACTTTTTGCACTTGTGTTAGTGTTGAAAAACCACTTTTCGCACTTGTGTTAGTGTTGAAAAACCACTTTTCACACTTGTGTTGGTGCAGGAAACCACTTTTGCACTTGTATTAGTGTGGAAAAAACCACTTTTCGCACTTGTGTTAGTGTTGAAAAACCACTTTTCGCACTTGTGTTAGTGTTGAAAAACCACTTTTCGCACTTGTGTTAGTGTTGAAAAACCACTTTTCGCACTTGTGTTAGTGTTGAAAAACCACTTTTCACACTTGTGTTGGTGCAGGAAACCACTTTTGCACTTGTGTTAGTGTTGAAAAAACACTTTTTGCACTTGAGATAGTGTTGAAAAACCACTTTTTGCACTTGTGTTAGTGTTGAAAAACCACTTTTCGCACTTGTGTTAGTGTTGAAAAACCACATTTCGCACTTGTGTTGGTGCAGGAAACCACTTTTGCACTTGTATTAGTGTGGAAAAAACACTTTTTGCACTTGTGATAGTGTTGAAAAACCACTTTTCGCACTTGTGTTAGTGTTGAAAAACCACTTTTTGCACTTGTGTTAGTGTTGAAAAACCACTTTTCCCACTTGTGTTGGTGCAGGAAACCACTTTTGCACTTGTAATAGTGTGGAAAAACCACTTTTCGCACTTGTGTTAGTGTTGAAAAACAACTTTTCGCACTTGTGTTAGTGTTGAAAAACCACTTTTCACACTTGTGTTGGTGCAGGAAACCACTTTTGCACTTGTATTTGTGTGGAAAAAACACTTTTTGCACTTGTGATAGTGTTGAAAAACCACTTTTCGCACTTGTGTTAGTGTTAAAAAACCACTTTTCGCACTTGTGTTAGTGTTGAAAAACCACTTTTCGCACTTGTGTTAGTGTTGAAAAACCACTTTTCGCACTTGTGTTGGTGCAGGAAACCACTTTTGCACTTGTATTAGTGTGGAAAAACCACTTTTCGCACTTGTGTTAGTGTTGAAAAACCAATTTTCGCACTTGTGTTAGTGTTGAAAAACCACTTTTCGCACTTGTGTTAGTGTTGAAAAACCACATTTCGCACTTGTGTTGGTGCAGGAAACCACTTTTGCACTTGTATTAGTGTGGAAAAAACACTTTTTGCACTTGTGTTAGTGTTGAAAAACCACTTTTCGCACTTGTGTTAGTGTTGAAAAACCACTTTTCACACTTGTGTTGGTGCAGGAAACCACTTTTGCACTTGTATTAGTGTGGAAAAAACCACTTTTCGCAGTTGTGTTAGTGTTGAAAAACCACTTTTCGCACTTGTGTTAGTGTTGAAAAACCACTTTTCGCACTTGTGTTAGTGTTGAAAAACCACTTTTCGCACTTGTGTTAGTGTTGAAAAACCACTTTTCGCACTTGTGTTAGTGTTGAAAAACCACTTTTCGCACTTGTGTTAGTGTTGAAAACCACTTTTCGCACTTGTGTTAGTGTTGAAAAACCACTTTTCGCACTTGTGTTGGTGCAGGAAACCACTTTTTGCACTTGTATTAGTGTGGAAAAAACACTTTTTGCACTTGTGATAGTGTTGAAAAACCACTTTTCGCACTTGTGTTAGTGTTGAAAAACCACTTTTCGCACTTGTGTTTGTGCAGGAAACCACTTTTGCACTTGTATTAGTGTGGAAAAAACACTTTTTGCACTTGTGTTAGTGTTGAAAAACCACTTTTCGCACTTGTGTTAGTGTTGAAAAACCACTTTTCGCACTTGTGTTAGTGTTGAAAAACCACTTTTCGCACTTGTGTTGGTGCAGGAAACCACTTTTGCACTTGTGTTAGTGTTGAAAAAACACTTTTTGCACTTGAGATAGTGTTGAAAAACCACTTTTCGCACTTGTGTTAGTGTTGAAAAACCACTTTTCGCACTTGTGTTGGTGCAGGAAACCACTTTTGCACTTGTATTAGTGTGGAAAAAACACTTTTTGCACTTGTGATAGTGTTGAAAAACCACTTTTCGCACTTGTGTTAGTGTTAAAAAAACCACTTTTCGCACTTGTGTTAGTGTTGAAAAACCACTTTTCGCACTTGTGTTGGTGTTGAAAAACCACCTTTCGCACTTGTGTTGGTGCAGGAAACCACTTTTGCACTTGCATTAGTGTGGAAAAAACACTTTTTGCACTTGTGATAGTGTTGAAAAACCACTTTTCGCACATGTGTTAGTGTTGAAAAACCACTTTCCGCACTTGTGTTAGTGTTGAAAAACCACTTTTCGCACTTGTGTTGGTGCAGGAAACCACTTTTGCACTTGTATTAGTGTGGAAAAACCACTTTTCGCACTTGTGTTAGTGTTGAAAAACCACTTTTCGCACTTGTGTTAGTGTTGAAAAACCATATTTCGCACTTGTGTTGGTGCAGGAAACCACTTTTGCACTTGTATTAGTGTGGAAAAAACACTTTTTGCACTTGTGATAGTGTTGAAAAACCACTTTTCGCACTTGTGTTAGTGTTGAAAAACCACTTTTCGCACTTGTGTTAGTGTTGAAAAACCACTTTTCACACTTGTGTTGGTGCAGGAAACCACTTTTGCACTTCTATTAGTGTGGAAAAACCACTTTTCGCACTTGTGTTAGTGTTGAAAAACCACTTTTTGCACTTGTGTTAGTGTTGAAAAACCACTTTTCGCACTTGTGTTAGTGTTGAAAAACCACTTTTCGCACTTGTGTTGGTGCAGGAAACCACTTTTGCACTTGTGATAGTGTTGAAAAACCACTTTTCACACTTGTGTTAGTGTTGAAAACCACTTTTCGCACTTGTGTTAGTGTTGAAAAACCACTTTTCGCACTTGTGTTGGTGCAGGAAACCACTTTTGCACTTGTATTAGTGTGGAAAAAACACTTTTTGCACTTGTGATAGTGTTGAAAAACCACTTTTCGCACTTGTGTTGGTGTTGAAAAACCACTTTACGCACTTGTGTTTGTGCAGGAAACCACTTTTGCACTTGTATTAGTGTGGAAAAAACACTTTTTGCACTTGTGTTAGTGTTGAAAAACCACTTTTTGCACTTGTGTTAGTGTTGAAAAACCACTTTTCGCACTTGTGTTGGTGCAGGAAACCACTTTTGCACTTGTGCTAGTGTGGAAAAAACACTTTTTGCATTTGTGATTGTGTTGAAAAACCACTTTTCGCACTTGTGTTAGTGTTGAAAAACCACTTTTCGCACTTGTGTTGGTGCAGGAAACCACTTTTGCACTTGTATTAGTGTGGAAAAACCACTTTTCGCACTTGTGTTAGTGTTGAAAAACCACTTTTCGCACTTGTGTTAGTGTTGAAAAACCACTTTTCGCACTTGTGTTGGTGCAGGAAACCACTTTTGCACTTGTATTAGTGTGGAAAAAACACTTTTTGCACTTGTGATAGTGTTGAAAAACCACTTTTCGCACTTGTGCTAGTGTTGAAAAACCACTTTTCACACTTGTGTTAGTGTTGAAAAACCACTTTTCGCATTTCTGTTGGTGCAGGAAACCACTTTTGCACTTGTATTAGTGTGGAAAACCACTTTTCGCACTTGTGTTAGTGTTGAAAAACCACTTTTCGCACTTGTGTTAGTGTTGAAAAACCACTTTTCGCAATTGTGTTAGTGTTGAAAAGCCACATTTCGCACTTGTGTTGGTGCAGGAAACCACTTTTGCACTTGTATTAGTGTGGAAAAACACTTTTTGCACTTGTGATAGTGTTGAAAAACCACTTTTCGCACTTGTGTTAGTGTTGAAAAACCACTTTTCGCACTTGTGTTAGTGTTGAAAAACCACTTTTCGCACTTGTGTTGGTGCAGGAAACCACTTTTGCACTTGTGTTAGTGTGGAAAAAACACTTTTTGCACTTGTGATAGTGTTGAAAAACCACTTTTCGCACTTGTGTTAGTGTTGAAAACCACTTTCCGCACTTGTGTTGGTGCAGGAAACCACTTTTGCACTTGTATTAGTGTGGAAAAAACACTTTTTGCACTTGTGTTAGTGTTGAAAAACCACTTTTCACACTTGTGTTGGTGCAGGAAACCACTTTTGCACTTGTATTAGTGTGGAAAAAACACTTTTCGCACTTGTGTTAGTGTTGAAAAACCACTTTTCACACTTGTGTTGGTGCAGGAAACCACTTTTGCACTTGTATTAGTGTGGAAAAAACCACTTTTCGCACTTGTGTTAGTGTTGAAAAACCACTTTTCGCACTTGTGTTAGTGTTGAAAAACCACTTTTCGCACTTGTGTTAGTGTTGAAAAACCACTTTTCGCACTTGTGTTAGTGTTGAAAAACCACTTTTCGCACTTGTGTTAGTTTTGAAAAACCACTTTTCGCACTTGTGTTAGTGTTGAAAAACCACCTTTTGCACTTGTGATAGTGTTGAAAAACCACTTTTCGCACTTGTGTTAGTGTTGAAAACCACTTTTCGCACTTGTGTTAGTGTTGAAAAACCACTTTTCGCACTTGTGTTGGTGCAGGAAACCACTTTTGCACTTGTATTAGTGTGGAAAAAACACTTTTTGCACTTGTGATAGTGTTGAAAAACCACTTTTCGCACTTGTGTTAGTGTTGAAAAACCACTTTTCGCACTTGTGTTTGTGCAAGAAACCACTTTTGCACTTGTATTAGTGTGGAAAAAACACTTTTTGCACTTGTGTTAGTGTTGAAAAACCACTTTTCGCACTTGTGTTAGTGTTGAAAAACCACTTTTCGCACTTGTGTTAGTGTTGAAAAACCACTTTTCGCACTTGTGTTGGTGCAGGAAACCACTTTTGCACTTGTGTTAGTGTTGAAAAAACACTTTTTGCACTTGAGATAGTGTTGAAAATCCACTTTTCGCACTTGTGTTAGTGTTGAAAAACCACTTTTCACACTTGTGTTGGTGCAGGAAACCACTTTTGCACTTGTATTAGTGTGGAAAAAACACTTTTTGCACTTGTGATAGTGTTGAAAAACCACTTTTCGCACTTGTGTTAGTGTTAAAAAAACCACTTTTCGCACTTGTGTTAGTGTTGAAAAACCACTTTTCACACTTGTGTTGGTGCAGGAAACCACTTTTGCACTTGTATTTGTGTTGAAAAACCACTTTTCGCACTTGTGTTAGTGTTAAAAAACCACTTTTCGCACTTGTGTTAGTGTTGAAAAACCACTTTTCGCACTTGTGTTAGTGTTGAAAAACCACTTTTCGCACTTGTGTTGGTGCAGGAAACCACTTTTGCACTTGTATTAGTGTGGAAAAACCACTTTTCGCACTTGTGTTAGTGTTGAAAAACCACTTTTCGCACTTGTGTTAGTGTTGAAAAACCACTTTTCGCACTTGTGTTAGTGTTGAAAAACCACATTTCGCACTTGTGTTGGTGCAGGAAACCACTTTTGCACTTGTATTAGTGTGGAAAAAACACTTTTTGCACTTGTGTTAGTGTTGAAAAACCACTTTTCGCACTTGTGTTAGTGTTGAAAAACCACTTTTCACACTTGTGTTGGTGCAGGAAACCACTTTTGCACTTGTATTAGTGTGGAAAAAACCACTTTTCGCACTTGTGTTAGTGTTGAAAAACCACTTTTCGCACTTGTGTTAGTGTTGAAAAACCACTTTTCGCACTTGTGTTAGTGTTGAAAAACCACTTTTCGCACTTGTGTTAGTGTTGAAAAACCACTTTTCGCACTTGTGTTAGTTTTGAAAAACCACTTTTCGCACTTGTGTTAGTGTTGAAAAACCACTTTTTGCACTTGTGATAGTGTTGAAAAACCACTTTTCGCACTTGTGTTAGTGTTGAAAAACCACTTTTCGCACTTGTGTTGGTGCAGGAAACCACTTTTGCACTTGTATTAGTGTGGAAAAAACACTTTTTGCACTTGTGATAGTGTTGAAAAACCACTTTTCGCACTTGTGTTAGTGTTGAAAAACCACTTTTCGCACTTGTGTTTGTGCAGGAAACCACTTTTGCACTTGTATTAGTGTGGAAAAAACACTTTTTGCACTTGTGTTAGTGTTGAAAAACCACTTTTCGCACTTGTGTTAGTGTTGAAAAACCACTTTTCGCACTTGTGTTAGTGTTGAAAAACCACTTTTCGCACTTGTGTTGGTGCAGGAAACCACTTTTGCACTTGTGTTAGTGTTGAAAAAACACTTTTTGCACTTGAGATAGTGTTGAAAAACCACTTTTCGCACTTGTGTTAGTGTTGAAAAACCACTTTTCGCACTTGTGTTGGTGCAGGAAACCACTTTTGCACTTGTATTAGTGTGGAAAAAACACTTTTTGCACTTGTGATAGTGTTGAAAAACCACTTTTCGCACTTGTGTTAGTGTTTAAAAAACCACTTTTCGCACTTGTGTTAGTGTTGAAAAACCACATTTCGCACTTGTGTTGGTGTTGAAAAACCACCTTCCGCACTTGTGTTGGTGCAGGAAACCACTTTTGCACTTGCATTAGTGTGGAAAAAACACTTTTTGCACTTGTGATAGTGTTGAAAAACCACTTTTCGCACATGTGTTAGTGTTGAAAAACCACTTTCCGCACTTGTGTTAGTGTTGAAAAACCACTTTTCGCACTTGTGTTGGTGCAGGAAACCACTTTTGCACTTGTATTAGTGTGGAAAAACCACTTTTCGCACTTGTGTTAGTGTTGAAAAACCACTTTTCGCACTTGTGTTAGTGTTGAAAAACCATATTTCGCACTTGTGTTGGTGCAGGAAACCACTTTTGCACTTGTATTAGTGTGGAAACAACACTTTTTGCACTTGTGATAGTGTTGAAAAACCACTTTTCGCACTTGTGTTAGTGTTGAAAAACCACTTTTCGCACTTGTGTTAGTGTTGAAAAACCACTTTTCACACTTGTGTTGGTGCAGGAAACCACTTTTGCACTTCTATTAGTGTGGAAAAACCACTTTTCGCACTTGTGTTAGTGTTGAAAAACCACTTTTTGCACTTGTGTTAGTGTTGAAAAACCACTTTTCGCACTTGTGTTAGTGTTGAAAAACCACTTTTCGCACTTGTGTTGGTGCAGGAAACCACTTTTGCACTTGTATTGGTGTGGAAAAACCACTTTTCACACTTGTGTTAGTGTTGAAAAACCACTTTTCGCACTTGTGTTAGTGTTGAAAAACCACTTTTCGCACTTGTGTTGGTGCAGGAAACCACTTTTGCACTTGTATTAGTGTGGAAAAAACACTTTTTGCACTTGTGATAGTGTTGAAAAACCACTTTTCACACTTGTGTTAGTGTTGAAAACCACTTTTCGCACTTGTGTTAGTGTTGAAAAACCACTTTTCGCACTTGTGTTGGTGCAGGAAACCACTTTTGCACTTGTATTAGTGTGGAAAAAACACTTTTTGCACTTGTGATAGTGTTGAAAAACCACTTTTCGCACTTGTGTTGGTGTTGAAAAACCACTTTACGCACTTGTGTTTGTGCAGGAAACCACTTTTGCACTTGTATTAGTGTGGAAAAAACACTTTTTGCACTTGTGTTAGTGAGGAAAAAACACTTTTTGCACTTGTGTTAGTGTTGAAAAACCACTTTTCGCACTTGTGTTGGTGCAGGAAACCACTTTTGCACTTCTGCTAGTGTGGAAAAAACACTTTATGCACTTGTGATTGTGTTGAAAAACCACTTTTCGCACTTGTGTTAGTGTTGAAAAACCACTTTCCGCACTTGTGTTGGTGCAGGAAACCACTTTTGCACTTGTATTAGTGTGGAAAAAACACTTTTTGCACTTGTGTTAGTGTTGAAAAACCACTTTTCGCACTTGTGTTAGTGTTGAAAAACCACTTTTCACACTTGTGTTGGTGCAGGAAACCACTTTTGCACTTGTATTAGTGTGGAAAAAACCACTTTTCGCACTTGTGTTAGTGTTGAAAAACCACTTTTCGCACTTGTGTTAGTGTTGAAAAACCACTTTTCGCACTTGTGTTAGTGTTGAAAAACCACTTTTCGCACTTGTGTTGGTGTTGAAAAACCACTTTACGCACTTGTGTTTGTGCAGGAAACCACTTTTGCACTTGTATTAGTGTGGAAAAAACACTTTTTGCACTTGTGTTAGTGTTGAAAAACCACTTTTTGCACTTGTGTTTGTGTTGAAAAACCACTTTTCGCACTTGTGTTGGTGCAGGAAACCACTTTTGCACTTGTGCTAGTGTGGAAAAAACACTTTTCGCACTTGTGTTAGTGTTGAAAAACCACTTTTCGCACTTGTGTTAGTGTTGAAAAACCACTTTTCGCAATTGTGTTAGTGTTGAAAAGCCACATTTCGCACTTGTGTTGGTGCAGGAAACCACTTTTGCACTTGTATTAGTGTGGAAAAAACACTTTTTGCACTTGTGATAGTGTTGAAAAACCACTTTTCGCACTTGTGTTAGTGTTGAAAAACCACTTTTCGCACTTGTGTTAGTGTTGAAAAACCACTTTTCGCACTTGTGTTGGTGCAGGAAACCACTTTTGCATTTGTATTAGTGTGGAAAAACCACTTTTCACACTTGTGTTAGTGTTGAAAAACCACTTTTCGCACTTGTGTTAGTGTTGAGAAACCACTTTTCGCACTTGTGTTGGTGCAGGAAACCACTTTTGCACTTGTATTAGTGTGGAAAAACACTTTTTGCACTTGTGATAGTGTTGAAAAACCACTTTTCGCACTTGTGTTAGTGTTAAAAAACCACTTTTTGCACTTGTGTTAGTGTTGAAAAACCACTTTTCGCACTTGTGTTGGTGTTGAAAAACCACCTTTCGCACTTGTGTTGGTGCAGGAAACCACTTTTGCACTTGCATTAGTGTGGAAAAAACACTATTTGCACTTGTGATAGTGTTGAAAAACCACTTTTCGCACATGTGTTAGTGTTGAAAAACCACTTTTCGCACTTGTGTTAGTGTTGAAAAACCACTTTTCGCACTTGTGTTGGTGCAGGAAACCACTTTTGCACTTGTATTAGTGTGGAAAAACCACTTTTCGCACTTGTGTTAGTGTTGAAAAACCACTTTTCGCACTTGTGTTAGTGTTGAAAAACCATATTTCGCACTTGTGTTGGTGCAGGAAACCACTTTTGCACTTGTATTAGTGTGGAAAAAACACTTTTTGCACTTGTGATAGTGTTGAAAAACCACTTTTCGCACTTGTGTTAGTGTTGAAAAACCACTTTTCGCACTTGTGTTAGTGTTTGAAAAACCACTTTTCACACTTGTGTTGGTGCAGGAAACCACTTTTGCACTTCTATTAGTGTGGAAAAACCACTTTTCGCACTTGTGTTAGTGTTGAAAAACCACCTTTCGCACTTGTGTTGGTGCAGGAAACCACTTTTGCACTTGCATTAGTGTGGAAAAAACACTTTTTGCACTTGTGATAGTGTTGAAAAACCACTTTTCGCACATGTGTTAGTGTTGAAAAACCACTTTTCGCACTTGTGTTAGTGTTGAAAAACCACTTTTCGCACTTGTGTTGGTGCAGGAAACCACTTTTGCACTTGTATTAGTGTGGAAAAACCACTTTTCGCACTTGTGTTAGTGTTGAAAAACCACTTTTCGCACTTGTGTTAGTGTTGAAAAACCATATTTCGCACTTGTGTTGGTGCAGGAAACCACTTTTGCACTTGTATTAATGTGGAAAAAACACTTTTTGCACTTGTGATAGTGTTGAAAAACCACTTTTCGCACTTGTGTTAGTGTTGAAAAACCACTTTTCGCACTTGTGTTAGTGTTGAAAAACCACTTTTCACACTTGTGTTGGTGCAGGAAACCACTTTTGCACTTCTATTAGTGTGGAAAAACCACTTTTCGCACTTGTGTTAGTGTTGAAAAACCACTTTTCGCACTTGTGTTAGTGTTGAAAAACCACATTTCGCACTTGTGTTGGTGCAGGAAACCACTTTTGCACTTGTATTAGTGTGGAAAAAACACTTTTTGCACTTGTGATAGTGTTGAAAAACCACTTTTCGCACTTGTGTTAGTGTTGAAAAACCACTTTTTGCACTTGTGTTAGTGTTGAAAAACCACTTTTCCCACTTGTGTTGGTGCAGGAAACCACTTTTGCACTTGTATTAGTGTGGAAAAAACCACTTTTCGCACTTGTGTTAGTGTTGAAAAACCACTTTTCGCACTTGTGTTAGTGTTGAAAAACCACTTTTCGCACTTGTGTTGGTGCAGGAAACCACTTTTGTACTTGTATTAGTGTGGAAAAGCCACTTTTCGCACTTGTGTTAGTGTTGAAAAACCACTTTTCGCACTTGTGTTAGTGTTGAAAAACCACTTTTCGCACTTGTGTTAGTGTTGAAAAACCACATTTCGCACTTGTGTTGGTGCAGGAAACCACTTTTGCACTTGTATTAGTGTGGAAAAAACACTTTTTGCACTTGTGTTAGTGTTGAAAAACCACTTTTCGCACTTGTGTTAGTGTTGAAAAACCACTTTTCACACTTGTGTTGGTGCAGGAAACCACTTTTGCACTTGTATTAGTGTGGAAAAAACCACTTTTCGCACTTGTGTTAGTGTTGAAAAACCACTTTTCGCACTTGTGTTAGTGTTGAAAAACCACTTTTCGCACTTGTGTTAGTGTTGAAAAACCACTTTTCGCACTTGTGTTAGTGTTGAAAAACCACTTTTCGCACTTGTGTTAGTTTTGAAAAACCACTTTTCGCACTTGTGTTAGTGTTGAAAAACCACTTTTTGCACTTGTGATAGTGTTGAAAAACCACTTTTCGCACTTGTGTTAGTGTTGAAAACCACTTTTCGCACTTGTGTTAGTGTTGAAAAACCACTTTTCGCACTTGTGTTGGTGCAGGAAACCACTTTTGCACTTGTATTAGTGTGGAAAAAACACTTTTTGCACTTGTGATAGTGTTGAAAAACCACTTTTCGCACTTGTGTTAGTGTTGAAAAACCACTTTTTGCACTTGTGTTAGTGTTGAAAAACCACTTTTCCCACTTGTGTTGGTGCAGGAAACCACTTTTGCACTTGTATTATTGTGGAAAAACCACTTTTCGCACTTGTGTTAGTGTTGAAAAACAACTTTTCGCACTTGTGTTAGTGTTGAAAAACCACTTTTCACACTTGTGTTGGTGCAGGAAACCACTTTTGCACTTGTATTTGTGTGGAAAAAACACTTTTTGCACTTGTGATAGTGTTGAAAAACCACTTTTCGCACTTGTGTTAGTGTTAAAAAACCACTTTTCGCACTTGTGTTAGTGTTGAAAAACCACTTTTCGCACTTGTGTTAGTGTTGAAAAACCACTTTTCGCACTTGTGTTGGTGCAGGAAACCACTTTTGCACTTGTATTAGTGTGGAAAAACCACTTTTCGCACTTGTGTTAGTGTTGAAAAACCACTTTTCGCACTTGTGTTAGTGTTGAAAAACCACTTTTCGCACTTGTGTTAGTGTTGAAAAACCACATTTCGCACTTGTGTTGGTGCAGGAAACCACTTTTGCACTTGTATTAGTGTGGAAAAAACACTTTTTGCACTTGTGTTAGTGTTGAAAAACCACTTTTCGCACTTGTGTTAGTGTTGAAAAACCACTTTTCACACTTGTGTTGGTGCAGGAAACCACTTTTGCACTTGTATTAGTGTGGAAAAAACCACTTTTCGCACTTGTGTTAGTGTTGAAAAACCACTTTTCGCACTTGTGTTAGTGTTGAAAAACCACTTTTCGCACTTGTGTTAGTGTTGAAAAACCACTTTTCGCACTTGTGTTAGTGTTGAAAAACCACTTTTCACACTTGTGTTGGTGCAGGAAACCACTTTTGCACTTGTGTTAGTGTTGAAAAAACACTTTTTGCACTTGAGATAGTGTTGAAAAACCACTTTTCGCACTTGTGTTAGTGTTGAAAAACCACTTTTCGCACTTGTGTTAGTGTTGAAAAACCACTTTTCACACTTGTGTTGGTGCAGGAAACCACTTTTGCACTTCTATTAGTGTGGAAAAACCACTTTTCGCACTTGTGTTAGTGTTGAAAAACCACTTTTCGCACTTGTGTTAGTGTTGAAAAACCACTTTTCGCACTTGTGTTAGTGTTGAAAAACCACATTTCGCACTTGTGTTGGTGCAGGAAACCACTTTTGCACTTGTATTAGTGTGGAAAAAACACTTTTTGCACTTGTGATAGTGTTGAAAAACCACTTTTCGCACTTGTGTTAGTGTTGAAAAACCACTTTTTGCACTTGTGTTAGTGTTGAAAAACCACTTTTCCCACTTGTGTTGGTGCAGGAAACCACTTTTGCACTTGTATTAGTGTGGAAAAACCACTTTTCGCACTTGTGTTAGTGTTGAAAAACAACTTTTCGCACTTGTGTTAGTGTTGAAAAACCACTTTTCACACTTGTGTTGGTGCAGGAAACCACTTTTGCACTTGTATTTGTGTGGAAAAAACACTTTTTGCACTTGTGATAGTGTTGAAAAACCACTTTTCGCACTTGTGTTAGTGTTAAAAAACCACTTTTCGCACTTGTGTTAGTGTTGAAAAACCACTTTTCGCACTTGTGTTAGTGTTGAAAAACCACTTTTCGCACTTGTGTTGGTGCAGGAAACCACTTTTGTACTTGTATTAGTGTGGAAAAACCACTTTTCGCACTTGTGTTAGTGTTGAAAAACCACTTTTCGCACTTGTGTTAGTGTTGAAAAACCACTTTTCGCACTTGTGTTAGTGTTGAAAAACCACATTTCGCACTTGTGTTGGTGCAGGAAACCACTTTTGCACTTGTATTAGTGTGGAAAAAACACTTTTTGCACTTGTGTTAGTGTTGAAAAACCACTTTCGCACTTGTGTTAGTGTTGAAAAACCACTTTTCACACTTGTGTTGGTGCAGGAAACCACTTTTGCACTTGTATTAGTGTGGAAAAAACCACTTTTCGCACTTGTGTTAGTGTTGAAAAACCACTTTTCGCACTTGTGTTAGTGTTGAAAAACCACTTTTCGCACTTGTGTTAGTGTTGAAAAACCACTTTTCGCACTTGTGTTAGTGTTGAAAAACCACTTTTCGCACTTGTGTTAGTTTTGAAAAACCACTTTTCGCACTTGTGTTAGTGTTGAAAAACCACTTTTTGCACTTGTGATAGTGTTGAAAAACCACTTTTCGCACTTGTGTTAGTGTTGAAAACCACTTTTCGCACTTGTGTTAGTGTTGAAAAACCACTTTTCGCACTTGTGTTGGTGCAGGAAACCACTTTTGCACTTGTATTAGTGTGGAAAAAACACTTTTTGCACTTGTGATAGTGTTGAAAAACCACTTTTCGCACTTGTGTTAGTGTTGAAAAACCACTTTTCGCACTTGTGTTTGTGCAGGAAACCACTTTTGCACTTGTATTAGTGTGGAAAAAACACTTTTTGCACTTGTGTTAGTGTTGAAAAACCACTTTTCGCACTTGTGTTAGTGTTGAAAAACCACTTTTCGCACTTGTGTTAGTGTTGAAAAACCACTTTTCGCACTTGTGTTGGTGCAGGAAACCACTTTTGCACTTGTGTTAGTGTTGAAAAAACACTTTTTGCACTTGAGATAGTGTTGAAAAACCACTTTTCGCACTTGTGTTAGTGTTGAAAAACCACTTTTCGCACTTGTGTTGGTGCAGGAAACCACTTTTGCACTTGTATTAGTGTGGAAAAAACACTTTTTGCACTTGTGATAGTGTTGAAAAACCACTTTTCGCACATGTGTTAGTGTTGAAAAACCACTTTCCGCACTTGTGTTAGTGTTGAAAAACCACTTTTCGCACTTGTGTTGGTGCAGGAAACCACTTTTGCACTTGTATTAGTGTGGAAAAACCACTTTTCGCACTTGTGTTAGTGTTGAAAAACCACTTTTCGCACTTGTGTTAGTGTTGAAAAACCATATTTCCCACTTGTGTTGGTGCAGGAAACCACTTTTGCACTTGTATTAGTGTGGAAAAAACACTTTTTGCACTTGTGATAGTGTTGAAAAACCACTTTTCGCACTTGTGTTAGTGTTGAAAAACCACTTTTCGCACTTGTGTTAGTGTTGAAAAACCACTTTTCACACTTGTGTTGGTGCAGGAAACCACTTTTGCACTTCTATTAGTGTGGAAAAACCACTTTTCGCACTTGTGTTAGTGTTGAAAAACCACTTTTTGCACTTGTGTTAGTGTTGAAAAACCACTTTTCGCACTTGTGTTAGTGTTGAAAAACCACTTTTCGCACTTGTGTTGGTGCAGGAAACCACTTTTGCACTTGTATTAGTGTGGAAAAACCACTTTTCACACTTGTGTTAGTGTTGAAAAACCACTTTTCGCACTTGTGTTAGTGTTGAAAAACCACTTTTCGCACTTGTGTTGGTGCAGGAAACCACTTTTGCACTTGTATTAGTGTGGAAAAAACACTTTTTGCACTTGTGATAGTGTTGAAAAACCACTTTTCACACTTGTGTTAGTGTTGAAAACCACTTTTCGCACTTGTGTTAGTGTTGAAAAACCACTTTTCGCACTTGTGTTGGTGCAGGAAACCACTTTTGCACTTGTATTAGTGTGGAAAAAACACTTTTTGCACTTGTGATAGTGTTGAAAAACCACTTTTCGCACTTGTGTTGGTGTTGAAAAACCACTTTACGCACTTGTGTTTGTGCAGGAAACCACTTTTGCACTTGTATTAGTGTGGAAAAAACACTTTTTGCACTTGTGTTAGTGTTGAAAAACCACTTTTTGCACTTGTGTTAGTGTTGAAAAACCACTTTTCGCACTTGTGTTGGTGCAGGAAACCACTTTTGCACTTGTGCTAGTGTGGAAAAAACACTTTTTGCACTTGTGATTGTGTTGAAAAACCACTTTTCGCACTTGTGTTAGTGTTGAAAAACCACTTTTCGCACTTGTGTTGGTGCAGGAAACCACTTTTGCACTTGTATTAGTGTGGAAAAACCACTTTTCGCACTTGTGTTAGTGTTGAAAAACCACTTTTCGCACTTGTGTTAGTGTTGAAAAACCACTTTTCGCACTTGTGTTGGTGCAGGAAACCACTTTTGCACTTGTATTAGTGTGGAAAAAACACTTTTTGCACTTGTGATAATGTTGAAAAACCACTTTTCGCACTTGTGCTAGTGTTGAAAAACCACTTTTCACACTTGTGTTAGTGTTGAAAAACCACTTTTCGCATTTCTGTTGGTGCAGGAAACCACTTTTGCACTTGTATTAGTGTGGAAAACCACTTTTCGCACTTGTGTTAGTGTTGAAAAACCACTTTTCGCACTTGTGTTAGTGTTGAAAAACCACTTTTCGCACTTGTGTTAGTGTTGAAAAACCACTTTTCGCACTTGTGTTGGTGCAGGAAACCACTTTTGCACTTGTGTTAGTGTTGAAAAAACACTTTTTGCACTTGAGATAGTGTTGAAAAACCACTTTTCGCACTTGTGTTAGTGTTGAAAAACCACTTTTCGCACTTGTGTTGGTGCAGGAAACCACTTTTGCACTTGTATTAGTGTGGAAAAAACACTTTTTGCACTTGTGATAGTGTTGAAAAACCACTTTTCGCACTTGTGTTAGTGTTAAAAAAACCACTTTTCGCACTTGTGTTAGTGTTGAAAAACCACTTTTCGCACTTGTGTTGGTGTTGAAAAACCACCTTTCGCACTTGTGTTGGTGCAGGAAACCACTTTTGCACTTGCATTAGTGTGGAAAAAACACTTTTTGCACTTGTGATAGTGTTGAAAAACCACTTTTCGCACATGTGTTAGTGTTGAAAAACCACTTTCCGCACTTGTGTTAGTGTTGAAAAACCACTTTTCGCACTTGTGTTGGTGCAGGAAACCACTTTTGCACTTGTATTAGTGTGGAAAAACCACTTTTCGCACTTGTGTTAGTGTTGAAAAACCACTTTTCACACTTGTGTTAGTGTTGAAAAACCATATTTCCCACTTGTGTTGGTGCAGGAAACCACTTTTGCACTTGTATTAGTGTGGAAAAAACACTTTTTGCACTTGTGATAGTGTTGAAAAACCACTTTTCGCACTTGTGTTAGTGTTGAAAAACCACTTTTCGCACTTGTGTTAGTGTTGAAAAACCACTTTTCACACTTGTGTTGGTGCAGGAAACCACTTTTGCACTTGTATTAGTGTGGAAAACCACTTTTCGCACTTGTGTTAGTGTTGAAAAACCACTTTTCGCACTTGTGTTAGTGTTGAAAAACCACTTTTCGCACTTGTGTTAGTGTTGAAAAACCACTTTTCGCACTTGTGTTGGTGCAGGAAACCACTTTTGCACTTGTGTTAGTGTTGAAAAAACACTTTTTGCACTTGAGATAGTGTTGAAAAACCACTTTTCGCACTTGTGTTAGTGTTGAAAAACCACTTTTCGCACTTGTGTTGGTGCAGGAAACCACTTTTGCACTTGTATTAGTGTGGAAAAAACACTTTTTGCACTTGTGATAGTGTTGAAAAACCACTTTTCGCACTTGTGTTAGTGTTAAAAAAACCACTTTTCGCACTTGTGTTAGTGTTGAAAAACCACTTTTCGCACTTGTGTTGGTGTTGAAAAACCACCTTTCGCACTTGTGTTGGTGCAGGAAACCACTTTTGCACTTGCATTAGTGTGGAAAAAACACTTTTTGCACTTGTGATAGTGTTGAAAAACCACTTTTCGCACATGTGTTAGTGTTGAAAAACCACTTTCCGCACTTGTGTTAGTGTTGAAAAACCACTTTTCGCACTTGTGTTGGTGCAGGAAACCACTTTTGCACTTGTATTAGTGTGGAAAAACCACTTTTCGCACTTGTGTTAGTGTTGAAAAACCACTTTTCACACTTGTGTTAGTGTTGAAAAACCATATTTCCCACTTGTGTTGGTGCAGGAAACCACTTTTGCACTTGTATTAGTGTGGAAAAAACACTTTTTGCACTTGTGATAGTGTTGAAAAACCACTTTTCGCACTTGTGTTAGTGTTGAAAAACCACTTTTCGCACTTGTGTTAGTGTTGAAAAACCACTTTTCACACTTGTGTTGGTGCAGGAAACCACTTTTGCACTTCTATTAGTGTGGAAAAACCACTTTTCGCACTTGTGTTAGTGTTGAAAAACCACTTTTCGCACTTGTGTTAGTGTTGAAAAACCATATTTCCCACTTGTGTTGGTGCAGGAAACCACTTTTGCACTTGTATTAGTGTGGAAAAAACACTTTTTGCACTTGTGATAGTGTTGAAAAACCACTTTTCGCACTTGTGTTAGTGTTGAAAAACCACTTTTCGCACTTGTGTTAGTGTTGAAAAACCACTTTTCACACTTGTGTTGGTGCAGGAAACCACTTTTGCACTTCTATTAGTGTGGAAAAACCACTTTTCGCACTTGTGTTAGTGTTGAAAAACCACTTTTTGCACTTGTGTTAGTGTTGAAAAACCACTTTTCGCACTTGTGTTAGTGTTGAAAAACCACTTTTCGCACTTGTGTTGGTGCAGGAAACCACTTTTGCACTTGTATTAGTGTGGAAAAACCACTTTTCACACTTGTGTTAGTGTTGAAAAACCACTTTTCGCACTTGTGTTAGTGTTGAAAAACCACTTTTCGCACTTGTGTTGGTGCAGGAAACCACTTTTGCACTTGTATTAGTGTGGAAAAAACACTTTTTGCACTTGTGATAGTGTTGAAAAACCACTTTTCACACTTGTGTTAGTGTTGAAAACCACTTTTCGCACTTGTGTTAGTGTTGAAAAACCACTTTTCGCACTTGTGTTGGTGCAGGAAACCACTTTTGCACTTGTATTAGTGTGGAAAAAACACTTTTTGCACTTGTGATAGTGTTGAAAAACCACTTTTCGCACTTGTGTTGGTGTTGAAAAACCACTTTACGCACTTGTGTTTGTGCAGGAAACCACTTTTGCACTTGTATTAGTGTGGAAAAAACACTTTTTGCACTTGTGTTAGTGTTGAAAAACCACTTTTTGCACTTGTGTTAGTGTTGAAAAACCACTTTTCGCACTTGTGTTGGTGCAGGAAACCACTTTTGCACTTGTGCTAGTGTGGAAAAAACACTTTTTGCACTTGTGATTGTGTTGAAAAACCACTTTTCGCACTTGTGTTAGTGTTGAAAAACCACTTTTCGCACTTGTGTTGGTGCAGGAAACCACTTTTGCACTTGTATTAGTGTGGAAAAACCACTTTTCGCACTTGTGTTAGTGTTGAAAAACCACTTTTCGCACTTGTGTTAGTGTTGAAAAACCACTTTTCGCACTTGTGTTGGTGCAGGAAACCACTTTTGCACTTGTATTAGTGTGGAAAAAACACTTTTTGCACTTGTGATAGTGTTGAAAAACCACTTTTCGCACTTGTGCTAGTGTTGAAAAACCACTTTTCACACTTGTGTTAGTGTTGAAAAACCACTTTTCGCATTTCTGTTGGTGCAGGAAACCACTTTTGCACTTGTATTAGTGTGGAAAACCACTTTTCGCACTTGTGTTAGTGTTGAAAAACCACTTTTCGCACTTGTGTTAGTGTTGAAAAACCACTTTTCGCACTTGTGTTAGTGTTGAAAAACCACTTTTCGCACTTGTGTTGGTGCAGGAAACCACTTTTGCACTTGTGTTAGTGTTGAAAAAACACTTTTTGCACTTGAGATAGTGTTGAAAAACCACTTTTCGCACTTGTGTTAGTGTTGAAAAACCACTTTTCGCACTTGTGTTGGTGCAGGAAACCACTTTTGCACTTGTATTAGTGTGGAAAAAACACTTTTTGCACTTGTGATAGTGTTGAAAAACCACTTTTCGCACTTGTGTTAGTGTTAAAAAAACCACTTTTCGCACTTGTGTTAGTGTTGAAAAACCACTTTTCGCACTTGTGTTGGTGTTGAAAAACCACCTTTCGCACTTGTGTTGGTGCAGGAAACCACTTTTGCACTTGCATTAGTGTGGAAAAAACACTTTTTGCACTTGTGATAGTGTTGAAAAACCACTTTTCGCACATGTGTTAGTGTTGAAAAACCACTTTCCGCACTTGTGTTAGTGTTGAAAAACCACTTTTCGCACTTGTGTTGGTGCAGGAAACCACTTTTGCACTTGTATTAGTGTGGAAAAACCACTTTTCGCACTTGTGTTAGTGTGGAAAAACCACTTTTCACACTTGTGTTAGTGTTGAAAAACCATATTTCCCACTTGTGTTGGTGCAGGAAACCACTTTTGCACTTGTATTAGTGTGGAAAAAACACTTTTTGCACTTGTGATAGTGTTGAAAAACCACTTTTCGCACTTGTGTTAGTGTTGAAAAACCACTTTTCGCACTTGTGTTAGTGTTGAAAAACCACTTTTCACACTTGTGTTGGTGCAGGAAACCACTTTTGCACTTCTATTAGTGTGGAAAAACCACTTTTCGCACTTGTGTTAGTGTTGAAAAACCACTTTTTGCACTTGTGTTAGTGTTGAAAAACCACTTTTCGCACTTGTGTTAGTGTTGAAAAACCACTTTTCGCACTTGTGTTGGTGCAGGAAACCACTTTTGCACTTGTATTAGTGTGGAAAAACCACTTTTCACACTTGTGTTAGTGTTGAAAAACCACTTTTCGCACTTGTGTTAGTGTTGAAAAACCACTTTTCGCACTTGTGTTGGTGCAGGAAACCACTTTTGCACTTGTATTAGTGTGGAAAAAACACTTTTTGCACTTGTGATAGTGTTCAAAAACCACTTTTCACACTTGTGTTAGTGTTGAAAACCACTTTTCGCACTTGTGTTAGTGTTGAAAAACCACTTTTCGCACTTGTGTTGGTGCAGGAAACCACTTTTGCACTTGTATTAGTGTGGAAAAAACACTTTTTGCACTTGTGATAGTGTTGAAAAACCACTTTTCGCACTTGTGTTGGTGTTGAAAAACCACTTTACGCACTTGTGTTTGTGCAGGAAACCACTTTTGCACTTGTATTAGTGTGGAAAAAACACTTTTTGCACTTGTGTTAGTGTTGAAAAACCACTTTTTGCACTTGTGTTAGTGTTGAAAAACCACTTTTCGCACTTGTGTTGGTGCAGGAAACCACTTTTGCACTTGTGCTAGTGTGGAAAAAACACTTTTTGCACTTGTGATTGTGTTGAAAAACCACTTTTCGCACTTGTGTTAGTGTTGAAAAACCACTTTTCGCACTTGTGTTGGTGCAGGAAACCACTTTTGCACTTGTATTAGTGTGGAAAAACCACTTTTCGCACTTGTGTTAGTGTTGAAAAACCACTTTTCGCACTTGTGTTAGTGTTGAAAAACCACTTTTCGCACTTGTGTTGGTGCAGGAAACCACTTTTGCACTTGTATTAGTGTGGAAAAAACACTTTTTGCACTTGTGATAGTGTTGAAAAACCACTTTTCGCACTTGTGCTAGTGTTGAAAAACCACTTTTCACACTTGTGTTAGTGTTGAAAAACCACTTTTCGCATTTCTGTTGGTGCAGGAAACCACTTTTGCACTTGTATTAGTGTGGAAAACCACTTTTCGCACTTGTGTTAGTGTTGAAAAACCACTTTTCGCACTTGTGTTAGTGTTGAAAAACCACTTTTCGCAATTGTGTTAGTGTTGAAAAGCCACATTTCGCACTTGTGTTGGTGCAGGAAACCACTTTTGCACTTGTATTAGTGTGGAAAAACACTTTTTGCACTTGTGATAGTGTTGAAAAACCACTTTTCGCACTTGTGTTAGTGTTGAAAAACCACTTTTCACACTTGTGTTAGTGTTGAAAAACCACTTTTCGCACTTGTGTTGGTGCAGGAAACCACTTTTGCACTTGTGTTAGTGTGGAAAAAACACTTTTTGCACTTGTGATAGTGTTGAAAAACCACTTTTCGCACTTGTGTTAGTGTTGAAAACCACTTTCCGCACTTGTGTTGGTGCAGTAAACCACTTTTGCACTTGTATTAGTGTGGAAAAAACACTTTTTGCACTTGTGTTAGTGTTGAAAAACCACTTTTCACACTTGTGTTGGTGCAGGAAACCACTTTTGCACTTGTATTAGTGTGGAAAAAACACTTTTCGCACTTGTGTTAGTGTTGAAAAACCACTTTTCACACTTGTGTTGGTGCAGGAAACCACTTTTGCACTTGTATTAGTGTGGAAAAAACCACTTTTCGCACTTGTGTTAGTGTTGAAAAACCACTTTTCGCACTTGTGTTAGTGTTGAAAAACCACTTTTCGCACTTGTGTTAGTGTTGAAAAACCACTTTTCGCACTTGTGTTAGTGTTGAAAAACCACTTTTCGCACTTGTGTTAGTTTTGAAAAACCACTTTTCGCACTTGTGTTAGTGTTGAAAAACCACCTTTTGCAATTGTGATAGTGTTGAAAAACCACTTTTCGCACTTGTGTTAGTGTTGAAAACCACTTTTCGCACTTGTGTTAGTGTTGAAAAACCACTTTTCGCACTTGTGTTGGTGCAGGAAACCACTTTTGCACTTGTATTAGTGTGGAAAAAACACTTTTTGCACTTGTGATAGTGTTGAAAAACCACTTTTCGCACTTGTGTTAGTGTTGAAAAACCACTTTTCGCACTTGTGTTTGTGCAGGAAACCACTTTTGCACTTGTATTAGTGTGGAAAAAACACTTTTTGCACTTGTGTTAGTGTTGAAAAACCACTTTTCGCACTTGTGTTAGTGTTGAAAAACCACTTTTCGCACTTGTGTTAGTGTTGAAAAACCACTTTTCGCACTTGTGTTGGTGCAGGAAACCACTTTTGCACTTGTGTTAGTGTTGAAAAAACACTTTTTGCACTTGAGATAGTGTTGAAAAAAACCACTTTTCGCACTTGTGTTAGTGTTGAAAAACCACTTTTCGCACTTGTGTTGGTGCAGGAAACCACTTTTGCACTTGTATTAGTGTGGAAAAACCACTTTTCACACTTGTGTTAGTGTTGAAAAACCACTTTTCGCACTTGTGTTAGTGTTGAAAAACCACTTTTCGCACTTATGTTGGTGCAGGAAACCACTTTTCGCACTTGTGTTGGTGTTGAAAAACCACCTTTCGCACTTGTGTTGGGGCAGGAAACCACTTTTGCACTTGCATTAGTGTGGAAAAAACACTTTTTGCACTTGTGATAGTGTTGAAAAACCACTTTTCGCACATGTGTTAGTGTTGAAAAACCACTTTCCGCACTTGTGTTAGTGCTGAAAAACCACTTTTCGCACTTGTGTTGGTGCAGGAAACCACTTTTGCACTTGTATTAGTGTGGATAAACCACTTTTCGCACTTGTGTTAGTGTTGAAAAACCACTTTTCGCACTTGTGTTAGTGTTGAAAAACCATATTTCGCACTTGTGTTGGTGCAGGAAACCACTTTTGCACTTGTATTAGTGTGGAAAAAACACTTTTTGCACTTGTGATAGTGTTGAAAAACCACTTTTCGCACTTGTGTTAGTGTTGAAAAACCACTTTTCGCACTTGTGTTAGTGTTGAAAAACCACTTTTCACACTTGTGTTGGTGCAGGAAACCACTTTTGCACTTCTATTAGTGTGGAAAAACCACTTTTCGCACTTGTGTTAGTGTTGAAAAACCACTTTTTGCACTTGTGTTAGTGTTGAAAAACCACTTTTCGCACTTGTGTTAGTGTTGAAAAACCACTTTTCGCACTTGTGTTGGTGTAGGAAACCACTTTTGCACTTGTATTAGTGTGGAAAAACCACTTTTCACACTTGTGTTAGTGTTGAAAAACCACTTTTCGCACTTGTGTTAGTGTTGAAAAACCACTTTTCGCACTTATGTTGGTGCAGGAAACCACTTTTGCACTTGTATTAGTGTGGAAAAAACACTTTTTGCACTTGTGATAGTGTTGAAAAACCACTTTTCGCACTTGTGTTAGTGTTGAACACCACTTTTCGCACTTGTGTTAGTGTTGAAAAACCACTTTTCGCACTTGTGTTGGTGCAGGAAACCACTTTTGCACTTGTATTAGTGTGGAAAAAACACTTTTTGCACTTGTGATAGTGTTGAAAAACCACTTTTCGCACTTGTGTTGGTGTTGAAAAACCACTTTACGCACTTGTGTTTGTGCAGGAAACCACTTTTGCACTTGTATTAGTGTGGAAAAAACACTTTTTGCACTTGTGTTAGTGTTGAAAAACCACTTTTTGCACTTGTGTTAGTGTTGAAAAACCACTTTTCGCACTTGTGTTGGTGCAGGAAACCACTTTTGCACTTGTGCTAGTGTGGAAAAAACACTTTTTGCACTTGTGATTGTGTTGAAAAACCACTTTTCGCACTTGTGTTAGTGTTGAAAAACCACTTTTCGCACTTGTGTTGGTGCAGGAAACCACTTTTGCACTTGTATTAGTGTGGAAAAACCACTTTTCGCACTTGTGTTAGTGTTGAAAAACCACTTTTCGCACTTGTGTTAGTGTTGAAAAACCACTTTTCGCACTTGTGTTGGTGCAGGAAACCACTTTTGCACTTGTATTAGTGTGGAAAAAACACTTTTTGCACTTGTGATAGTGTTGAAAAACCACTTTTCGCACTTGTGCTAGTGTTGAAAAACCACTTTTCACACTTGTGTTAGTGTTGAAAAACCACTTTTCGCATTTCTGTTGGTGCAGGAAACCACTTTTGCACTTGTATTAGTGTGGAAAACCACTTTTCGCACTTGTGTTAGTGTTGAGAAACCACTTTTCGCACTTGTGTTAGTGTTGAAAAACCACTTTTCGCAATTGTGTTAGTGTTGAAAAGCCACTTTTCGCACTTGTGTTGGTGCAGGAAACCACTTTTGCACTTGTATTAGTGTGGAAAAAACACTTTTTGCACTTGTGATAGTGTTGAAAAACCACTTTTCGCACTTGTGTTAGTGTTGAAAAACCACTTTTCGCACTTGTGTTAGTGTTGAAAAACCACTTTTCGCACTTGTGTTGGTGCAGGAAACCACTTTTGCACTTGTGTTAGTGTGGAAAAAACACTTTTTGCACTTGTGATAGTGTTGAAAAACCACTTTTCGCACTTGTGTTAGTGTTGAAAAACCACTTTCCGCACTTGTGTTGGTGCAGGAAACCACTTTTGCACTTGTATTAGTGTGGAAAAAACACTTTTTGCACTTGTGTTAGTGTTGAAAAACCACTTTTCGCACTTGTGTTAGTGTTGAAAAACCACTTTTCGCACTTGTGTTGGTGCAGGAAACCACTTTTGCACTTGTGTTAGTGTGGAAAAAACACTTTTTGCACTTGTGATAGTGTTGAAAAACCACTTTTCGCACTTGTGTTAGTGTTGAAAAACCACTTTCCGCACTTGTGTTGGTGCAGGAAACCACTTTTGCACTTGTATTAGTGTGGAAAAACCACTTTTCGCACTTGTGTTAGTGTTGAAAAACCACTTTTCGCACTTGTGTTGGTGCAGGAAACCACTTTTGCACTTGTATTAGTGTGGAAAAACCACTTTTCGCACTTGTGTTAGTGTTGAAAAACCACTTTTCGCACTTGTGTTGGTGCAGGAAACCACTTTTGCACTTGTATTAGTGTGGAAAAACCACTTTTCGCACTTGTGTTAGTGTTGAAAAACCACTTTTCGCACTTGTGTTGGTGCAGGAAACCACTTTTGCACTTGTATTAGTGTGGAAAAACCACTTTTCGCACTTGTGTTAGTGTTGAAAAACCACTTTACGCACTTGTGTTAGTGTTGAGAAACCACTTTTCGCACTTGTGTTAGTGTTGAGAAACCACTTTTCGCACTTGTGTTGGTGCAGGAAACCACTTTTGCACTTGTATTAGTGGAGAAAAAACACTTTTTGCACTTGTGATAGTGTTGAAAAACCACTTTTCGCAGTTGTGTTAGTGTTGAAAAACCACTTTTCGCACTTGTGTTAGTGTTGAAAAACCACTTTTCGCACTTGTGTTGGTGCAGGAAACCACTTTTGCACTTGTGATAGTGTTGAAAAACCACTTTTCGCACTTGTGCTAGTGTTGAAAAACCACTTTTCACACTTGTGTTAGTGTTGAAAAACCACTTTTCGCATTTCTGTTGGTGCAGGAAACCACTTTTGCACTTGTATTAGTGTGGAAAACCACTTTTCGCACTTGTGTTAGTGTTGAAAAACCACTTTTCGCACTTGTGTTAGTGTTGAAAAACCACTTTTCGCAATTGTGTTAGTGTTGAAAAGCCACATTTCGCACTTGTGTTGGTGCAGGAAACCACTTTTGCACTTGTATTAGTGTGGAAAAAACACTTTTTGCACTTGTGATAGTGTTGAAAAACCACTTTTCGCACTTGTGCTAGTGTTGAAAAACCACTTTTCGCACTTGTGTTAGTGTTGAAAAACCACTTTTTGCACTTGTGTTAGTGTTGAAAAACCACTTTTCGCACTTGTGTTAGTGTTGAAAAACCACTTTTCGCACTTGTGTTGGTGTAGGAAACCACTTTTGCACTTGTATTAGTGTGGAAAAACCACTTTTCACACTTGTGTTAGTGTTGAAAAACCACTTTTCGCACTTGTGTTAGTGTTGAAAAACCACTTTTCGCACTTATGTTGGTGCAGGAAACCACTTTTGCACTTGTATTAGTGTGGAAAAAACACTTTTTGCACTTGTGATAGTGTTGAAAAACCACTTTTCGCACTTGTGTTAGTGTTGAACACCACTTTTCGCACTTGTGTTAGTGTTGAAAAACCACTTTTCGCACTTGTGTTGGTGCAGGAAACCACTTTTGCACTTGTATTAGTGTGGAAAAAACACTTTTTGCACTTGTGATAGTGTTGAAAAACCACTTTTCGCACTTGTGTTGGTGTTGAAAAACCACTTTACGCACTTGTGTTTGTGCAGGAAACCACTTTTGCACTTGTATTAGTGTGGAAAAAACACTTTTTGCACTTGTGTTAGTGTTGAAAAACCACTTTTTGCACTTGTGTTAGTGTTGAAAAACCACTTTTCGCACTTGTGTTGGTGCAGGAAACCACTTTTGCACTTGTGCTAGTGTGGAAAAAACACTTTTTGCACTTGTGATTGTGTTGAAAAACCACTTTTCGCACTTGTGTTAGTGTTGAAAAACCACTTTTCGCACTTGTGTTGGTGCAGGAAACCACTTTTGCACTTGTATTAGTGTGGAAAAACCACTTTTCGCACTTGTGTTAGTGTTGAAAAACCACTTTTCGCACTTGTGTTAGTGTTGAAAAACCACTTTTCGCACTTGTGTTGGTGCAGGAAACCACTTTTGCACTTGTATTAGTGTGGAAAAAACACTTTTTGCACTTGTGATAGTGTTGAAAAACCACTTTTCGCACTTGTGCTAGTGTTGAAAAACCACTTTTCACACTTGTGTTAGTGTTGAAAAACCACTTTTCGCATTTCTGTTGGTGCAGGAAACCACTTTTGCACTTGTATTAGTGTGGAAAACCACTTTTCGCACTTGTGTTAGTGTTGAAAAACCACTTTTCGCACTTGTGTTAGTGTTGAAAAACCACTTTTCGCAATTGTGTTAGTGTTGAAAAGCCACATTTCGCACTTGTGTTGGTGCAGGAAACCACTTTTGCACTTGTATTAGTGTGGAAAAAACACTTTTTGCACTTGTGATAGTGTTGAAAAACCACTTTTCGCACTTGTGTTAGTGTTGAAAAACCACTTTTCGCACTTGTGTTAGTGTTGAAAAACCACTTTTCGCACTTGTGTTGGTGCAGGAAACCACTTTTGCACTTGTGTTAGTGTGGAAAAAACACTTTTTGCACTTGTGATAGTGTTGAAAAACCACTTTTCGCACTTGTGTTAGTGTTGAAAAACCACTTTCCGCACTTGTGTTGGTGCAGGAAACCACTTTTGCACTTGTATTAGTGTGGAAAAAACACTTTTTGCACTTGTGTTAGTGTTGAAAAACCACTTTTCGCACTTGTGTTAGTGTTGAAAAACCACTTTTCGCACTTGTGTTGGTGCAGGAAACCACTTTTGCACTTGTGTTAGTGTGGAAAAAACACTTTTTGCACTTGTGATAGTGTTGAAAAACCACTTTTCGCACTTGTGTTAGTGTTGAAAAACCACTTTCCGCACTTGTGTTGGTGCAGGAAACCACTTTTGCACTTGTATTAGTGTGGAAAAACCACTTTTCGCACTTGTGTTAGTGTTGAAAAACCACTTTTCGCACTTGTGTTGGTGCAGGAAACCACTTTTGCACTTGTATTAGTGTGGAAAAACCACTTTTCGCACTTGTGTTAGTGTTGAAAAACCACTTTTCGCACTTGTGTTGGTGCAGGAAACCACTTTTGCACTTGTATTAGTGTGGAAAAACCACTTTTCGCACTTGTGTTAGTGTTGAAAAACCACTTTTCGCACATGTGTTAGTGTTGAAAAACCACTTTCCGCACTTGTGTTAGTGTTGAAAAACCACTTTTCGCACTTGTGTTGGTGCAGGAAACCACTTTTGCACTTGTATTAGTGTGGATAAACCACTTTTCGCACTTGTGTTAGTGTTGAAAAACCACTTTTCGCACTTGTGTTAGTGTTGAAAAACCATATTTCACACTTGTGTTGGTGCAGGAAACCACTTTTGCACTTGTATTAGTGTGGAAAAAACACTTTTTGCACTTGTGATAGTGTTGAAAAACCACTTTTCGCACTTGTGTTAGTGTTGAAAAACCACTTTTCGCACTTGTGTTAGTGTTGAAAAACCACTTTTCACACTTGTGTTGGTGCAGGAAACCACTTTTGCACTTCTATTAGTGTGGAAAAACCACTTTTCGCACTTGTGTTAGTGTTGAAAAACCACTTTTTGCACTTGTGTTAGTGTTGAAAAACCACTTTTCGCACTTGTGTTAGTGTTGAAAAACCACTTTTCGCACTTGTGTTGGTGCAGGAAACCACTTTTGCACTTGTATTAGTGTGGAAAAACCACTTTTCACACTTGTGTTAGTGTTGAAAAACCACTTTTCGCACTTGTGTTAGTGTTGAAAAACCACTTTTCGCACTTATGTTGGTGCAGGAAACCACTTTTCGCACTTGTGTTGGTGTTGAAAAACCACCTTTCGCACTTGTGTTGGGGCAGGAAACCACTTTTGCACTTGCATTAGTGTGGAAAAAACACTTTTTGCACTTGTGATAGTGTTGAAAAACCACTTTTCGCACATGTGTTAGTGTTGAAAAACCACTTTCCGCACTTGTGTTAGTGCTGAAAAACCACTTTTCGCACTTGTGTTGGTGCAGGAAACCACTTTTGCACTTGTATTAGTGTGGATAAACCACTTTTCGCACTTGTGTTAGTGTTGAAAAACCACTTTTCGCACTTGTGTTAGTGTTGAAAAACCATATTTCGCACTTGTGTTGGTGCAGGAAACCACTTTTGCACTTGTATTAGTGTGGAAAAAACACTTTTTGCACTTGTGATAGTGTTGAAAAACCACTTTTCGCACTTGTGTTAGTGTTGAAAAACCACTTTTCGCACTTGTGTTAGTGTTGAAAAACCACTTTTCACACTTGTGTTGGTGCAGGAAACCACTTTTGCACTTCTATTAGTGTGGAAAAACCACTTTTCGCACTTGTGTTAGTGTTGAAAAACCACTTTTTGCACTTGTGTTAGTGTTGAAAAACCACTTTTCGCACTTGTGTTAGTGTTGAAAAACCACTTTTCGCACTTGTGTTGGTGTAGGAAACCACTTTTGCACTTGTATTAGTGTGGAAAAACCACTTTTCACACTTGTGTTAGTGTTGAAAAACCACTTTTCGCACTTGTGTTAGTGTTGAAAAACCACTTTTCGCACTTATGTTGGTGCAGGAAACCACTTTTGCACTTGTATTAGTGTGGAAAAAACACTTTTTGCACTTGTGATAGTGTTGAAAAACCACTTTTCGCACTTGTGTTAGTGTTGAACACCACTTTTCGCACTTGTGTTAGTGTTGAAAAACCACTTTTCGCACTTGTGTTGGTGCAGGAAACCACTTTTGCACTTGTATTAGTGTGGAAAAAACACTTTTTGCACTTGTGATAGTGTTGAAAAACCACTTTTCGCACTTGTGTTGGTGTTGAAAAACCACTTTACGCACTTGTGTTTGTGCAGGAAACCACTTTTGCACTTGTATTAGTGTGGAAAAAACACTTTTTGCACTTGTGTTAGTGTTGAAAAACCACTTTTTGCACTTGTGTTAGTGTTGAAAAACCACTTTTCGCACTTGTGTTGGTGCAGGAAACCACTTTTGCACTTGTGCTAGTGTGGAAAAAACACTTTTTGCACTTGTGATTGTGTTGAAAAACCACTTTTCGCACTTGTGTTAGTGTTGAAAAACCACTTTTCGCACTTGTGTTGGTGCAGGAAACCACTTTTGCACTTGTATTAGTGTGGAAAAACCACTTTTCGCACTTGTGTTAGTGTTGAAAAACCACTTTTCGCACTTGTGTTAGTGTTGAAAAACCACTTTTCGCACTTGTGTTGGTGCAGGAAACCACTTTTGCACTTGTATTAGTGTGGAAAAAACACTTTTTGCACTTGTGATAGTGTTGAAAAACCACTTTTCGCACTTGTGCTAGTGTTGAAAAACCACTTTTCACACTTGTGTTAGTGTTGAAAAACCACTTTTCGCATTTCTGTTGGTGCAGGAAACCACTTTTGCACTTGTATTAGTGTGGAAAACCACTTTTCGCACTTGTGTTAGTGTTGAGAAACCACTTTTCGCACTTGTGTTAGTGTTGAAAAACCACTTTTCGCAATTGTGTTAGTGTTGAAAAGCCACTTTTCGCACTTGTGTTGGTGCAGGAAACCACTTTTGCACTTGTATTAGTGTGGAAAAAACACTTTTTGCACTTGTGATAGTGTTGAAAAACCACTTTTCGCACTTGTGTTAGTGTTGAAAAACCACTTTTCGCACTTGTGTTAGTGTTGAAAAACCACTTTTCGCACTTGTGTTGGTGCAGGAAACCACTTTTGCACTTGTGTTAGTGTGGAAAAAACACTTTTTGCACTTGTGATAGTGTTGAAAAACCACTTTTCGCACTTGTGTTAGTGTTGAAAAACCACTTTCCGCACTTGTGTTGGTGCAGGAAACCACTTTTGCACTTGTATTAGTGTGGAAAAAACACTTTTTGCACTTGTGTTAGTGTTGAAAAACCACTTTTCGCACTTGTGTTAGTGTTGAAAAACCACTTTTCGCACTTGTGTTGGTGCAGGAAACCACTTTTGCACTTGTGTTAGTGTGGAAAAAACACTTTTTGCACTTGTGATAGTGTTGAAAAACCACTTTTCGCACTTGTGTTAGTGTTGAAAAACCACTTTCCGCACTTGTGTTGGTGCAGGAAACCACTTTTGCACTTGTATTAGTGTGGAAAAACCACTTTTCGCACTTGTGTTAGTGTTGAAAAACCACTTTTCGCACTTGTGTTGGTGCAGGAAACCACTTTTGCACTTGTATTAGTGTGGAAAAACCACTTTTCGCACTTGTGTTAGTGTTGAAAAACCACTTTTCGCACTTGTGTTGGTGCAGGAAACCACTTTTGCACTTGTATTAGTGTGGAAAAACCACTTTTCGCACTTGTGTTAGTGTTGAAAAACCACTTTTCGCACTTGTGTTGGTGCAGGAAACCACTTTTGCACTTGTATTAGTGTGGAAAAACCACTTTTCGCACTTGTGTTAGTGTTGAAAAACCACTTTACGCACTTGTGTTAGTGTTGAGAAACCACTTTTCGCACTTGTGTTAGTGTTGAGAAACCACTTTTCGCACTTGTGTTGGTGCAGGAAACCACTTTTGCACTTGTATTAGTGGAGAAAAAACACTTTTTGCACTTGTGATAGTGTTGAAAAACCACTTTTCGCAGTTGTGTTAGTGTTGAAAAACCACTTTTCGCACTTGTGTTAGTGTTGAAAAACCACTTTTCGCACTTGTGTTGGTGCAGGAAACCACTTTTGCACTTGTATTAGTGTGGAAAAAACACTTTTTGCACTTGTGATAGTGTTGAAAAACCACTTTTCGCACTTGTGTTAGTGTTGAAAAACCACTTTTCGCACTTGTGTTGGTGCAGGAAACCACTTTTGCACTTCTATTAGTGTGGAAAAAACACTTTTTGCACTTGTGATAGTGTTGAAAAACCACTTTTTGCACTTGTGTTAGTGTTGAAAAACCACTTTTCGCACTTGTGTTAGTGTTGAAAAACCACTTTTCGCACTTGTGTTGGTGCAGGAAACCACTTTTGCACTTGTATTAGTGTGGAAAAACCACTTTTCGCACTTGTGTTGGTGTTGAAAAACCACCTTTCGCACTTGTGTTGGGGCAGGAAACCACTTTTGCACTTGCATTAGTGTGGAAAAAACACTTTTTGCACTTGTGATAGTGTTGAAAAACCACTTTTCGCACATGTGTTAGTGTTGAAAAACCACTTTCCGCACTTGTGTTAGTGCTGAAAAACCACTTTTCGCACTTGTGTTGGTGCAGGAAACCACTTTTGCACTTGTATTAGTGTGGATAAACCACTTTTCGCACTTGTGTTAGTGTTGAAAAACCACTTTTCGCACTTGTGTTAGTGTTGAAAAACCATATTTCGCACTTGTGTTGGTGCAGGAAACCACTTTTGCACTTGTATTAGTGTGGAAAAAACACTTTTTGCACTTGTGATAGTGTTGAAAAACCACTTTTCGCACTTGTGTTAGTGTTGAAAAACCACTTTTCGCACTTGTGTTAGTGTTGAAAAACCACTTTTCACACTTGTGTTGGTGCAGGAAACCACTTTTGCACTTCTATTAGTGTGGAAAAACCACTTTTCGCACTTGTGTTAGTGTTGAAAAACCACTTTTTGCACTTGTGTTAGTGTTGAAAAACCACTTTTCGCACTTGTGTTAGTGTTGAAAAACCACTTTTCGCACTTGTGTTGGTGTAGGAAACCACTTTTGCACTTGTATTAGTGTGGAAAAACCACTTTTCACACTTGTGTTAGTGTTGAAAAACCACTTTTCGCACTTGTGTTAGTGTTGAAAAACCACTTTTCGCACTTATGTTGGTGCAGGAAACCACTTTTGCACTTGTATTAGTGTGGAAAAAACACTTTTTGCACTTGTGATAGTGTTGAAAAACCACTTTTCGCACTTGTGTTAGTGTTGAACACCACTTTTCGCACTTGTGTTAGTGTTGAAAAACCACTTTTCGCACTTGTGTTGGTGCAGGAAACCACTTTTGCACTTGTATTAGTGTGGAAAAAACACTTTTTGCACTTGTGATAGTGTTGAAAAACCACTTTTCGCACTTGTGTTGGTGTTGAAAAACCACTTTACGCACTTGTGTTTGTGCAGGAAACCACTTTTGCACTTGTATTAGTGTGGAAAAAACACTTTTTGCACTTGTGTTAGTGTTGAAAAACCACTTTTTGCACTTGTGTTAGTGTTGAAAAACCACTTTTCGCACTTGTGTTGGTGCAGGAAACCACTTTTGCACTTGTGCTAGTGTGGAAAAAACACTTTTTGCACTTGTGATTGTGTTGAAAAACCACTTTTCGCACTTGTGTTAGTGTTGAAAAACCACTTTTCGCACTTGTGTTGGTGCAGGAAACCACTTTTGCACTTGTATTAGTGTGGAAAAACCACTTTTCGCACTTGTGTTAGTGTTGAAAAACCACTTTTCGCACTTGTGTTAGTGTTGAAAAACCACTTTTCGCACTTGTGTTGGTGCAGGAAACCACTTTTGCACTTGTATTAGTGTGGAAAAAACACTTTTTGCACTTGTGATAGTGTTGAAAAACCACTTTTCGCACTTGTGCTAGTGTTGAAAAACCACTTTTCACACTTGTGTTAGTGTTGAAAAACCACTTTTCGCATTTCTGTTGGTGCAGGAAACCACTTTTGCACTGTATTAGTGTGGAAAAAACACTTTTTGCACTTGTGATAGTGTTGAAAAACCACTTTTCGCACTTGTGTTAGTGTTGAAAAACCACTTTTCGCACTTGTGTTAGTGTTGAAAAACCACTTTTCGCACTTGTGTTGGTGCAGGAAACCACTTTTGCACTTGTGTTAGTGTGGAAAAAACACTTTTTGCACTTGTGATAGTGTTGAAAAACCACTTTTCGCACTTGTGTTAGTGTTGAAAAACCACTTTCCGCACTTGTGTTGGTGCAGGAAACCACTTTTGCACTTGTATTAGTGTGGAAAAAACACTTTTTGCACTTGTGTTAGTGTTGAAAAACCACTTTTCGCACTTGTGTTAGTGTTGAAAAACCACTTTTCGCACTTGTGTTGGTGCAGGAAACCACTTTTGCACTTGTGTTAGTGTGGAAAAAACACTTTTTGCACTTGTGATAGTGTTGAAAAACCACTTTTCGCACTTGTGTTAGTGTTGAAAAACCACTTTCCGCACTTGTGTTGGTGCAGGAAACCACTTTTGCACTTGTATTAGTGTGGAAAAACCACTTTTCGCACTTGTGTTAGTGTTGAAAAACCACTTTTCGCACTTGTGTTAGTGTTGAAAACCCACTTTTCGCACTTGTTTTGGTGCAGGAAACCACTTTTGCACTTGTATTAGTGTGGAAAAAACACTTTTCGCACGTGTGATAGTGTTGAAAAACCACTTTTCGCACTTGTGTTAGTGTTGAAAAACCACTTTTCGCACTTGTGTTAGTGTTGAAAAACCACTTTTCGCACTTGTGTTGGTGCAGGAAACCACTTTTGCACTTGTATTAGTGTGGAAAAACCACTTTTCGCACTTGTGTTAGTGTTGAAAAACCACTTTTCGCAGTTGTGTTAGTGTTGAAAAACCACTTTTCGCACTTGTGTTAGTGTTGAAAAACCACTTTTCGCACTTGTGTTGGTGCAGGAAACCACTTTTGCACTTGTATTAGTGTGGAAAAAACACTTTTTGCACTTGTGATAGTGTTGAAAAACCACTTTTCGCACTTGTGTTAGTGTTGAAAAACCACTTTTTGCACTTGTGTTGGTGCAGGAAACCACTTTTGCACTTGTTTTTGTGTGGAAAAACCACTTTTCGCACTTGTGTTAGTGTTGAAAAACCACTTTTCGCACTTGTGTTAGTGTTGAAAAACCACTTTTCGCACTTGTGTTGGTGCAGGAAACCACTTCTGCACTTGTATTAGTGTGGAAAAAACACTTTTTGCACTTGTGATAATGTTGAAAAACCACTTTTCGCACTTGTGCTAGTGTTGAAAAACCACTTTTCGCATTTGTGTTGGTGCAGGAAACCACTTTTGCACTTGTATTAGTGTGGAAAAACCACTTTTCGCACTTGTGTTAGTGTTGAAAAACCACTTTTCGCACTTGTGTTAGTGTTGAAAAGCCACATTTCGCACTTGTGTTGGTGCAGGCAACCACTTTTGCACTTGTATTAGTGTGGAAAAAACACTTTTTGCACTTGTGATAGTGTTGAAAAACCACTTTTCGCACTTGTGTTAGTGTTGAAAAACCACTTTTCGCACTTGTGTTAGTGTTGAAAAACCACTTTTCGCACTTGTGTTGGTGCAGGAAACCACTTTTGCACTTGTATTAGTGTGGAAAAACCACTTTTCGCACTTGTGTTAGTGTTGAAAAACCACTTTTCGCACTTGTGTTAGTGTTGAGAAACCACTTTTCGCACTTGTGTTAGTGTTGAGAAACCACTTTTCGCACTTGTGTTGGTGCAGGAAACCACTTTTGCACTTGTATTAGTGTAGAAAAAACACTTTTTGCACTTGTGATAGTGTTGAAAAACCACTTTTCGCACTTGTGTTAGTGTTAAAAAACCACTTTTCACACTTGTGTTAGTGTTGAAAAACCACTTTTCGCACTTGTGTTGGTGTTGAAAAACCACTTTACGCACTTGTGTTTGTGCAGGAAACCACTTTTGCACTTGTATTAGTGTGGAAAAAACACTTTTTGCACTTGTGTTAGTGTTGAAAAACCACTTTTTGCACTTGTGTTAGTGTTGAAAAACCACTTTTCGCACTTGTGTTGGTGCAGGAAACCACTTTTGCACTTGTGCTAGTGTGGAAAAAACACTTTTTGCACTTGTGATTGTGTTGAAAAACCACTTTTCGCACTTGTGTTAGTGTTGAAAAACCACTTTTCGCACTTGTGTTGGTGCAGGAAACCACTTTTGCACTTGTATTAGTGTGGAAAAACCACTTTTCGCACTTGTGTTAGTGTTGAAAAACCACTTTTCGCACTTGTGTTAGTGTTGAAAAACCACTTTTCGCACTTGTGTTGGTGCAGGAAACCACTTTTGCACTTGTATTAGTGTGGAAAAAACACTTTTTGCACTTGTGATAGTGTTGAAAAACCACTTTTCGCACTTGTGCTAGTGTTGAAAAACCACTTTTCACACTTGTGTTAGTGTTGAAAAACCACTTTTCGCATTTCTGTTGGTGCAGGAAACCACTTTTGCACTTGTATTAGTGTGGAAAACCACTTTTCGCACTTGTGTTAGTGTTGAAAAACCACTTTTCGCACTTGTGTTAGTGTTGAAAAACCACTTTTCGCAATTGTGTTAGTGTTGAAAAGCAACATTTTGCAATTGTGTTGGTGCAGGAAACCACTTTTGCACTTGTATTAGTGTGGAAAAAACACTTTTTGCACTTGTGATAGTGTTGAAAAACCACTTTTCGCACTTGTGTTAGTGTTGAAAAACCACTTTTCGCACTTGTGTTAGTGTTCAAAAACCACTTTTCGCACTTGTGTTGGTGCAGGAAACCACTTTTGCATTTGTATTAGTGTGGAAAAACCACTTTTTGCACTTGTGTTAGTGTTGAAAAACCACTTTTCGCACTTGTGTTAGTGTTGAGAAACCACTTTTCGCACTTGTGTTGGTGCAGGAAACCACTTTTGCACTTGTATTAGTGTGGAAAAACACTTTTTGCACTTGTGATAGTGTTGAAAAACCACTTTTCGCACTTGTGTTAGTGTTAAAAAACCACTTTTTGCACTTGTGTTAGTGTTGAAAAACCACTTTTCGCACTTGTGTTGGTGTTGAAAAACCACCTTTCGCACTTGTGTTGGTGCAGGAAACCACTTTTGCACTTGCATTAGTGTGGAAAAAACACTTTTTGCACTTGTGATAGTGTTGAAAAACCACTTTTCGCAAATGTGTTAGTGTTGAAAAACCACTTTTCGCACTTGTGTTAGTGTTGAAAAACCACTTTTCGCACTTGTGTTGGTGCAGGAAACCACTTTTGCACTTGTATTAGTGTGGAAAAACCACTTTTCGCACTTGTGTTAGTGTTGAAAAACCACTTTTCGCACTTGTGTTAGTGTTGAAAAACCATATTTCGCACTTGTGTTGGTGCAGGAAATCACTTTTGCACTTGTATTAGTGTGGAAAAAACACTTTTTGCACTTGTGATAGTGTTGAAAAACCACTTTTCGCACTTGTGTTAGTGTTGAAAAACCACTTTTCGCACTTGTGTTAGTGTTGAAAAACCACTTTTCACACTTGTGTTGGTGCAGGAAACCACTTTTGCACTTCTATTAGTGTGGAAAAACCACTTTTCGCACTTGTGTTAGTGTTGAAAAACCACTTTTCGCACTTGTGTTAGTGTTGAAAAACCACTTTTCGCACTTGTCTTAGTGTTCAAAAACCACATTTCGCACTTGTGTTGGTGCAGGAAACCACTTTTGCACTTGTATTAGTGTGGAAAAAACACTTTTTGCACTTGTGATAGTGTTGAAAAACCACTTTTCGCACTTGTGTTAGTGTTGAAAAACCACTTTTCGCACTTGTGTTAGTGTTGAAAAACCACTTTTTGCACTTGTGTTGGTGCAGGAAACCACTTTTGCACTTGTATTAGTGTGGAAAAACCACTTTTTGCACTTGTGTTAGTGTTGAAAAACCACTTTTTGCACTTGTGTTAGTGTTGAAAAACCACTTTTCACACTTGTGTTGGTGCAGGAAACCACTTTTGCACTTCTATTAGTGTGGAAAAACCACTTTTCGCACTTGTGTTAGTGTTGAAAAACCACTTTTCGCACTTGTGTTAGTGTTGAAAAACCACTTTTCGCACTTGTGTTAGTGTTGAAAAACCACTTTTCACACTTGTGTTGGTGCAGGAAACCACTTTTGCACTTCTATTAGTGTGTAAAAAACACTTTTTGCACTTGTGATAGTGTTGAAAAACCACTTTTCGCACTTGTGTTAGTGTTGAAAAACCACTTTTCACACTTGTGTTAGTGTTGAAAAACCACTTTTCGCACTTGTGTTGGTGCAGGAAACCACTTTTGCACTTGTATTAGTGTGGAAAAACCACTTTTCGCACTTGTGTTATTGTTGAAAAACCACTTTTCGCACTTGTGTTAGTGTTGAGAAACCACTTTTCGCACTTGTGTTAGTGTTGAGAAACCACTTTTCGCACTTGTGTTGGTGCAGGAAACCACTTTTGCACTTGTATTAGTGTAGAAAAAACACTTTTTGCACTTGTGATAGTGTTGAAAAACCACTTTTCACACTTGTGTTAGTGTTAAAAAACCACTTTTCACACTTGTGTTAGTGTTGAAAAACCACTTTTCGCACTTGTGTTGGTGTTGAAAAACCACTTTACGCACTTGTGATTGTGCAGGAAACCACTTTTGCACTTGTATTAGTGTGGAAAAAACACTTTTTGCACTTGTGTTAGTGTTGAAAAACCACTTTTTGCACTTGTGTTAGTGTTGAAAAACCACTTTTCGCACTTGTGTTGGTGCAGGAAACCACTTTTGCACTTGTGCTAGTGTAGAAAAAACACTTTTTGCACTTGTGATTGTGTTGAAAAACCACTTTTCGCACTTGTGTTAGTGTTGAAAAACCACTTTTCGCACTTGTGTTGGTGCAGGAAACCACTTTTGCACTTGTATTAGTGTGGAAAAAACACTTTTCGCACTTGTGTTAGTGTTGAAAAACCACTTTTCGCACTTGTGTTAGTGTTGAAAAACCACTTTTCGCACTTGTGTTGGTGCAGGAAACCACTTTTGCACTTGTATTAGTGTGGAAAAAACACTTTTTGCACTTGTGATAGTGTTGAAAAACCACTTTTCGCACTTGTGCTAGTGTTGAAAAACCACTTTTCACACTTGTGTTAGTGTTGAAAAACCACTTTTCGCATTTCTGTTGGTGCAGGAAACCACTTTTGCACTTGTATTAGTGTGGAAAACCACTTTTCGCACTTGTGTTAGTGTTGAAAAACCACTTTTCGCACTTGTGTTAGTGTTGAAAAACCACTTTTCGCAATTGTGTTAGTGTTGAAAAGCCACATTTCGCACTTGTGTTGGTGCAGGAAACCACTTTTGCACTTGTATTAGTGTGGAAAAAACACTTTTTGCACTTGTGATAGTGTTGAAAAACCACTTTTCGCACTTGTGTTAGTGTTGAAAAACCACTTTTCGCACTTGTGTTAGTGTTGAAAAACCACTTTTCGCACTTGTGTTGGTGCAGGAAACCACTTTTGCATTTGTATTAGTGTGGAAAAACCACTTTTCGCACTTGTGTTAGTGTTGAAAAACCACTTTTCGCACTTGTGTTAGTGTTGAGAAACCACTTTTCGCACTTGTGTTGGTGCAGGAAACCACTTTTGCACTTGTATTAGTGTGGAAAAACACTTTTTGCACTTGTGATAGTGTTGAAAAACCACTTTTCGCACTTGTGTTAGTGTTAAAAAACCACTTTTTGCACTTGTGTTAGTGTTGAAAAACCACTTTTCGCACTTGTGTTGGTGTTGACAAACCACCTTTCGCACTTGTGTTGGTGCAGGAAACCACTTTTGCACTTGCATTAGTGTGGAAAAAACACTTTTTGCACTTGTGATAGTGTTGAAAAACCACTTTTCGCACGTGTTAGTGTTGAAAAACCACTTTTCGCACTTGTGTTAGTGTTGAAAAACCACTTTTCGCACTTGTGTTGGTGCAGGAAACCACTTTTGCACTTGTATTAGTGTGGAAAAACCACTTTTCGCACTTGTGTTAGTGTTGAAAAACCACTTTTCGCACTTGTGTTAGTGTTGAAAAACCATATTTCGCACTTGTGTTGGTGCAGGAAACCACTTTTGCACTTGTATTAGTGTGGAAAAAACACTTTTTGCACTTGTGATAGTGTTGAAAAACCACTTTTCGCACTTGTGTTAGTGTTGAAAAACCACTTTTCGCACTTGTGTTAGTGTTTGAAAAACCACTTTTCACACTTGTGTTGGTGCAGGAAACCACTTTTGCACTTCTATTAGTGTGGAAAAACCACTTTTCGCACTTGTGTTAGTGTTGAAAAACAACTTTTCGCACTTGTGTTAGTGTTGAAAAACCACTTTTCGCACTTGTGTTAGTGTTGAAAAACCACATTTCGCACTTGTGTTGGTGCAGGAAACCACTTTTGCACTTGTATTAGTGTGGAAAAAACACTTTTTGCACTTGTGATAGTGTTGAAAAACCACTTTTCGCACTTGTGTTAGTGTTGAAAAACCACTTTTCGCACTTGTGTTAGTGTTGAAAAACCACTTTTCCCACTTGTGTTGGTGCAGGAAACCACTTCTGCACTTGTATTAGTGTGGAAAAACCACTTTTCGCACTTGTGTTAGTGTTGAAAAACCACTTTTCGCACTTGTGTTAGTGTTGAAAAACCACTTTTCACACTTGTGTTGGTGCAGGAAACCACTGTTGCACTTGTATTTGTGTGGAAAAAACACTTTTTGCACTTGTGATAGTGTTGAAAAACCACTTTTCGCACTTGTGTTAGTGTTAAAAAAACACTTTTCGCACTTGTGTTAGTGTTGAAAAACCACTTTTCGCACTTGTGTTGGTGCAGGAAACCACTTTTGCACTTGTGTTAGTGTTGAAAAAACACTTTTTGCACTTGAGATAGTGTTGAAAAACCACTTTTCGCACTTGTGTTAGTGTTAAAAAAACCACTTTTCGCACTTGTGTTAGTGTTGAAAAACCACTTTTCGCACTTGTGTTGGTGTTGAAAAACCACCTTTCGCACTTGTGTTGGTGCAGGAAACCACTTTTGCACTTGCATTAGTGTGGAAAAAACACTTTTTGCACTTGTGATAGTGTTGAAAAACCACTTTTCGCACATGTGTTAGTGTTGAAAAACCACTTTCCGCACTTGTGTTAGTGTTGAAAAACCACTTTTCGCACTTGTGTTGGTGCAGGAAACCACTTTTGCACTTGTATTAGTGTGGAAAAACCACTTTTCGCACTTGTGTTAGTGTTGAAAAACGACTTTTCGCACTTGTGTTAGTGTTGAAAAACCATATTTCGCACTTGTGTTGGTGCAGGAAACCACTTTTGCACTTGTATTAGTGTGGAAAAAACACTTTTTGCACTTGTGATAGTGTTGAAAAACCACTTTTCGCACTTGTGTTAGTGTTGAAAAACCACTTTTCGCACTTGTGTTAGTGTTGAAAAACCACTTTTCACACTAGTGTTGGTGCAGGAAACCACTTTTGCACTTCTATTAGTGTGGAAAAACCACTTTTCGCACTTGTGTTAGTGTTGAAAAACCACTTTTTGCACTTGTGTTAGTGTTGAAAAACCACTTTTCGCACTTGTGTTAGTGTTGAAAAACCACTTTTCGCACTTGTGTTGGTGCAGGAAACCACTTTTGCACTTGTATTAGTGTGGAAAAACCACTTTTCACACTTGTGTTAGTGTTGAAAAACCACTTTTCGCACTTGTGTTAGTGTTGAAAAACCACTTTTCGCACTTGTGTTGGTGCAGGAAACCACTTTTGCACTTGTATTAGTGTGGAAAAAACACTTTTTGCACTTGTGATAGTGTTGAAAAACCACTTTTCGCACTTGTGTTAGTGTTGAAAACCACTTTTCGCACTTGTGTTAGTGTTGAAAAACCACTTTTCGCACTTGTGTTGGTGCAGGAAACCACCTTTGCACTTGTATTAGTGTGGAAAAAACACTTTTTGCACTTGTGATAGTGTTGAAAAACCACTTTTCGCACTTGTGTTGGTGCAGGAAACCACTTTTGCACTTGTATTAGTGTGGAAATAACACTTTTTGCACTTGTGATAGTGTTGAAAAACCACTTTTCGCACTTATGTTAGTGTTGAAAAACCACTTTTCGCACTTGTGTTTGTGCAGGAAACCACTTTTGCACTTGTATTAGTGTGGAAAAACACTTTTTGCACTTGTGTTAGTGTTGAAAAACCACTTTTCGCACTTGTGTTAGTGTTGAAAAACCACTTTTCGCACTTGTGTTGGTGCAGGAAACCACTTTTGCACTTGTATTAGTGTGGAAAAACCACTTTTCGCACTTGTGTTAATGTTGAAAAACCACTTTTCGCACTTGTGTTAGTGTTGAAACCCACTTTTCGCACTTGTTTTGGTGCAGGAAACCACTTTTGCACTTGTATTAGTGTGGAAAAAACACTTTTTGCACGTGTGATAGTGTTGAAAAACCACTTTTCGCACTTGTGTTAGTGTTGAAAAACCACTTTTCCCACTTGTGTTGGTGCAGGAAACCACTTCTGCACTTGTATTAGTGTGGAAAAACCACTTTTCGCACTTGTGTTAGTGTTGAAAAACCACTTTTCGCACTTGTGTTAGTGTTGAAAAACCACTTTTCACACTTGTGTTGGTGCAGGAAACCACTGTTGCACTTGTATTTGTGTGGAAAAAACACTTTTTGCACTTGTGATAGTGTTGAAAAACCACTTTTCGCACTTGTGTTAGTGTTAAAAAAACACTTTTCGCACTTGTGTTAGTGTTGAAAAACCACTTTTCGCACTTGTGTTGGTGCAGGAAACCACTTTTGCACTTGTGTTAGTGTTGAAAAAACACTTTTTGCACTTGAGATAGTGTTGAAAAACCACTTTTCGCACTTGTGTTAGTGTTAAAAAAACCACTTTTCGCACTTGTGTTAGTGTTGAAAAACCACTTTTCGCACTTGTGTTGGTGTTGAAAAACCACCTTTCGCACTTGTGTTGGTGCAGGAAACCACTTTTGCACTTGCATTAGTGTGGAAAAAACACTTTTTGCACTTGTGATAGTGTTGAAAAACCACTTTTCGCACATGTGTTAGTGTTGAAAAACCACTTTCCGCACTTGTGAGTAGTGTAATAATGTTGCTTCTGGGACACCTCCGTTTAACATGGGAAATCCCTATCTAATGTCATTTACCCCCTTGTCTTTTTCAAAAATCATAAACACCTCTATTTCTCCCACCCTCATCTTTATGAACCTTTTGTCTGTAGTACCTATCCTTAATGTTGTTCATTAGACCACTCAAACACTACAAATATTTGTTTTCTCTTATAGACCTATCATCCTTCTTCTACATATCATCTGGCAGCAGATTAATCTTTGACCCACTCAAACATTGACCCATTCACTTCCATATTAATTCTTTCCCTCCCTCATTGCCCCTAAACACCTATATTTCTCTCACCCTGTTCTTTACGAACCTTTTAACCTTTTGACATGTTATCCTTATTCATTAGACCACTTAAACACCTGTGATCCTTCTGACCTCATGGACCTTTTAACCTTTTACTCTTAATATCATCTGGTGAATATAACCCACTCAAACAACGACCCTACAAATATTTGTTTATGCGTGGGAAATAATTTAATTCTCCTACAACTCTCTTCACCATCTAATACATTAACAAAAAATATGTTTGAGTTTGGTTCTTTATTAAGATATTTTAACTGAGCTAAGATAAAATGGTAAACCTCCCTCAATGTTCTTATTTGAGCGCCTCCAGTGCCACACACTTTTTGGTAGGCTCTGCCCACCTTTTGTTAAGCTCCGTCCACTTTTTGAAAAAACCCCGCCCACTTTTTGGTAAGCCACGCCCATCTTTTACTAAGCCCCGCCCACTTTTTGTTAAGCCACGCCCACTTTTTGCTACGCCCCGCCCACTTTTGCTAAGCTCCGCCCACTTTTGCTAAGTCCCACCCACTTTATAAACTCTTCAGCATTGTATCATTTCCAGGTAATACATAACATCATTTTCAGGGAATTTCCATCACATCATTTCCAGTTAAGACACGCCCAGGGAATTTCCACAGGAAATGACACACACCCAGCCCTTCTTATAAAAGGCACCGACCACACAGGCTTTTTCAAACACGCTTTCTGCTTCACTTGAGAATGGACTCCTATGCCGAAATGGAATGGGATAACTTTGCTATTCCTTGGAGTCCTACTACCTGTGTAGCGCTCAACCTTCAGATTGATGAACTGGACTCGAACCTCTTGTCGATGGAGGAAATTGTATCTGAGCTACGAAATGAAAATTCTACTTTTAACACAACTTGGGATAAAGTTATTTTTTTGTTTGAAGATCTTTTGAACAACCAAGACCCACAGAACGAGTTCTACCTTGATGACCCAGCCAAAGAGTTATACCTTGGAGATCCACAAAATCCTGAAAAAGAGTTCTACCATGATGATACTTATTGTGAGTTATCAAAACAAAACCCACTGAACGAGTTCTACCTTGATGACCCAGCCAAAGAGTTATACCTTGGAGACTCACTAAATTTGGGAAAAACTAATTATGAGGTCTGCCTAGATGGTTCTAACTGTGGAGCCTACCTTGGAGACTCACTAAATTTGGGAAAAACAAATTATGAGGTCTGCCTAGATGGTTCTAACTGTGGAGCCTACCTTGGAGACTCACTAAATTTGGGAAAAACTAATTATGAGGTCTGCCTAGATGGTTCTAACTGTGGAGCCTACCTTGGAGACTCACTAAATTTGGGAAAAACTAATTATGAGGTCTGCCTAGATGGTTCTAACTGTGGAGCCTACCTTGGAGACTCACTAAATTTGGGAAAAACAAATTATGAGGTCTGCCTAGATGGTTCTAACTGTGGAGCCTACCTTGGAGACTCACTAAATTTGGGAAAAACAAATTATGAGGTCTGCCTAGATGGTTCTAACTGTGGAGCCTACCTTGGAGACTCACTAAATTTGGGAAAAACAAATTATGAGGTCTGCCTAGATGGTTCTAACTGTGGAGCCTACCTTGGAGACTCACTAAATTTGGGAAAAACAAATTATGAGGTCTGCCTAGATGGTTCTAACTGTGGAGCCTACCTTGGAGACTCACTAAATTTGGGAAAAACTAATTATGAGGTCTGCCTAGATGGTTCTAACTGTGGAGCCTACCTTGGAGACTCACTAAATTTGGGAAAAACAAATTATGAGGTCTGCCTAGATGGTTCTAACTGTGGAGCCTACCTTGGAGACTCACTAAATTTGGGAAAAACAAATTATGAGGTCTGCCTAGATGGTTCTAACTGTGGAGCCTACCTTGGAGACTCACTAAATTTGGGAAAAACAAATTATGAGGTCTGCCTAGATGGTTCTAACTGTGGAGCCTACCTTGGAGACTCACTAAATTTGGGAAAAACAAATTATGAGGTCTGCCTAGATGGTTCTAACTGTGGAGCCTACCTTGGAGACTCACTAAATTTGGGAAAAACTAATTATGAGGTCTGCCTAGATGGTTCTAACTGTGGAGCCTACCTTGGAGACTCACTAAATTTGGGAAAAACAAATTATGAGGTCTGCCTAGATGGTTCTAACTGTGGAGCCTACCTTGGAGACTCACTAAATTTGGGAAAAACTAATTATGAGGTCTGCCTAGATGGTTCTAACTGTGGAGCCTACCTTGGAGACTCACTAAATTTGGGAAAAACTAATTATGAGGTCTGCCTAGATGGTTCTAACTGTGGAGCCTACCTTGGAGACTCACTAAATTTCATAAAATTAGGAAAAGAGTTTTACCTTGGAGACTTTGAAAACTGGTTTCGTTTTGGAGACTCTGAATGGGGGTTTTGTTTTGATAACTCGGAATGGATACCTATCTTGGAGACTCAACAGGATTGTGGTTATACCTTGGGAACTTGGAAAGTTGGTTTTATTTTGGAGACTCTACCTGTGGGGTACATCTTGGAGACTCTTTGCATTCTAAAGCAATGAACAATGTTCTTTGTTTAATGACGCTTGATTTAAGCAATATCAAGAAAGTTCGAGGAAGAAAATGCTGGAAAATTCTTTCTTCCCATTTCTACTTCTTCAAACTTGAAAGCCTTGAAAGACAGAATTGGAGGAAGAGGAAAAAAATAAAAATGAAATACGTATTTAAAAAAAGAAGAAAAAAAAAGAAATACGTATTTTTAAAAAAGAAGAAAAAAAAAGATTATGTTAGGGTTAGGGTGGGATTTTGAATGTGAGGGTTAGGGATTAGGTTGGGTTAGGGATGGAGTTGGGTTAGGGATGGGGTTGGGTTAGGGTTGGGATTTTGAATGTGAGGGTTAGGGATTAGGTTGGGTTAGGGATGGAGTTGGGTTAGGGATGGGGTTGGGTTAGGGTTGGGATTTTGAATGTGAGGGTTAGGGTTGGGATTGGGTTAGGGATGGGGTTGGGTTAGGGTTGGGATTTTGAATGTGAGGGTTAGGGTTGGGGTTGGGTTAGGGATGGGGTTGGGTTAGGGATGGGGTTGGGTTAGGGATGGGGTTGGGTTGGGGATGGGGTTGGGTTAGGGATGGGGTTGGGTTAGGGATGGGGTTGGGTTAGGGATGGGGTTGGGTTAGGGATGGGGTTGGGTTAGGGATGGGGTTGGGTTAGGGTTTGTATATTATTATGACTCACTCACACATACACACACACAAAAGTTAAGCCCCAACTGAAAAGTTGAGGGATTCTGTGTTTGGGGTTCACAGATTTAAAAACGTATCCCCATTATACACACACAAAAGTTAAGCCCCAACTAAAAAGTTGAGGGATTCTGTGTTTGGGGTTCACAGGTTTAAAAACGTATCCCCATTATACACACACAAAAGTTAAGCCCCAACTGAAAAGTTGAGGGATTCTGTGTTTGGGGTTCACAGATTTAAAAACGTATCCCCATTACATTTTATTTATTTATTTATTATTTTCAAGGGTATTATCTGCTTACTTGTGTTTTTTGTAATTCTTGCGAGTAAAATGAACCCAAGATTTCTTCTCCATTTAAATCATATAATTTGTAGGTCCAAGGAGCTGTATCCATTACATCAATGATTTTAAATAATTCACGAGTCCATTTTTGTGTATAACCTTTCTCAAAATGACTTTTCCATTTGTATATCCTTACAATATCACCAACTTTAAACTTGGGCTTTCTCAAATTAATCTCCTTTTCATATTCTAATTTTGTAAATGTTTCCGATGGTTTTGATTTTGTTGATGAATGAACTGTATTGTTGTAATCATCTACAATATCCTGAATTAAATACACCCATTTTTGAGAACCGAGTTCTGTGAATTTTTTATATAATTTCTCTTTCAAAGTACGATTAAAACGCTCAATAACAACTGCCTTTCCTTCATTAAAGGTGCTGTATAATTTAATACCCTTCCCCTTAAGAAATTTCATGAATATTTTGTTATAGAACTCTGTTCCCTCATCAGTCCATAACTTCTTTGGTTTCCTTTTATCCCGATCAAATATTAGCTTAAAGGCTAACATTAAAGTATCACCCCTTTTATTTTTTAAAGGGACAACCCAGGCAAATCTACTCCTCAAATCAATAACGGTTAAAGCATACCTGTATCCCCTGTCATTATTCAATTCAATTAAATCAGCGGACCATATGTGGTCGGTGTATTTAGAATAAACCTTCCTTCTTTTAAACTTTGTGATTATAGGTTTGTGTAATTCTTCAGCCAAAAGCTCCTCAGTCTTGATGACATCATTAGAGCCTAATAGTTTTTTGAGGAATAACCAAGACCAAGTTTCAATTTAGCATTTATCAAATTTCTCACAATAAACCTATCAACTTTCTCTCTCAACGTTGGATTTTGTATCAAAGACAAATTATACAACATTTCGCTGTCGGCTTTATGTTTTTCAGTCAACGTAGTGGTTTTCCCATAAGCAATATCATGCTTCATACACACTTCGTCAACCCTATTTGTAGGTTTAGACCAAGGTTTAGGATTGTCAGCCTCATCTAATCTTTTATCCAAGTTTGTTCCTGGACCACAGAAAGAATACCCTGGAAGGTGTAATTCCCCTGGAATTCCAGTTGTTGTAAATTTACTTCCTGACAGAAACTTTTGTATGTCTCCTCCTCTTTTAGGAGAGATGAATTGGCACTTTTTAGAGCCACATACTTGACATATTCCTTTTTGATAAACTCTATTATTTTTAGCTTTAACATAAGAGATATTTTTAGATTTAGTTTTCTTTTTACATTTGAGACAATAACTCATATTTATTTATCAGAAAAATTCCGACAGAGTATCAAAACCTTTTTGGTTTTCAACATATACATTTCAATCTTTATTTTTAAAACATAAAGAATCCTAAGGAATGCCTTCACTCTCTCCTCCATTTATTTACAAATAAAAACTAACTAAAGTCAATGACACCAACATCATCAATCACATAATCTTTTCCTTCTTCTTCTTCTTCTTCTTCACCACTTTCTCGTTTAAATCTCTGAAATTGAAGACATTGACGTTCTTATTTTTGAAACCATTATCTTCATAAGAGTTGTTAATTCTTTAATTTCCTCTTCGGTGCGTTGAGATTGATTTATTTGCTTTAATACACTCAATCTTTTATGAATCTCAGTGATTTCCATCTTTTTATATTTTTCCTCCCTCTCTCTTTGCTCCCTCTCCTCCTCCTCCATTTTCTCCCTCTCCTCCTTCTCCTTTTTCTCCCTTTTCTCCCTTTCCTCCTTCTCCCTTTTCTCCCTTTCCTCCTTCTCCTTTTTCTCCCTCTCCTCCTTCTCCTCCTTTTTCTCCCTCTCCTCCTTCTCCTCCCTCTCCCTTTCCTCCTTCTCCTTTTTCTCTCTTTCCTCCTTCTCTTCTTCAACTCCTTCCTCATCCCTTGCTACCCTTGAGTTTGAACCCCAAAGAATATTATACATATACTCATCTGGATTTTGAGATATTCTTGTATCTATAATTATTTTTCTCATAATAGGATACCAATAAGATTTGTTGACGATTTCTAAAAGAGTTTTATATTTCATAACTTTGAGAAGTTCATTTTTATTTAATATTTTAAACAAGTCTCTATTTGTGGGTTTAACAATATCAGTATAAGGCCAGTTTTTTATGACAAAATTCCCATGTATATGCTCCAAATCATAAGGTATGTAATACCGAGCACCCTTTTCTTGTAGGTATCCTTGAATACAAAAATTATAATTCTCTTGTAGTCTTCTTCCTGCCATTTATGTATCAGAAATATATGTGAGATTAATATTATGACAGGTAATACCACCCCATCTTCCCACTACCAAATCGGTTTGTATTCCTCGGCTTTCTATCCTTATCTCATTACCTTCCTTCTTTGTCATGCGAACCATCGCTATACTATCATATATTTTTATTTTCTTAAAATCACGTATTTGTTGTTTACTAATTGTACTTCCACATAAATCCTTATCTTCACCAAGTGGATAATATTCTTCTTTACGAGACTGATTTAAATCATGTAGGTCTTCTATGTTTATTGAAAAAGACCAATTATACCCTAAATCAGGCATATCATACCCCCATTTATTAATTCGCATATTAACTAAATGTCCTTCTTTATAAAATTTAATTGTAAGCAGGTAGTTAAATTCAATGAGGAAAGGTGTATGGTCAGTATAACCAGGTGTTGTGGTTGTAAATTTTACTTGTTTCACAAAACGTGCTGTTTTCTTTAAAGATATATATTGTGATAAATCACTGAATCTAATCAAGTCATTCGCATCTGTAGGGTTTGGATAATTGATTAATTTATAAGTATTCTTCATATTAATATTTTTACTTACACTATATTTTTGTCGTTCAGCCTGTGCCTTTGTATAATAATTTGATAAATCAATATCCTGAGAGGATTTTCCAAAGATAGAACCATCTTTTCCAACATAGGTCATTTATATTAGATAAAAAATGATATCATAAAAATTTTCATTATTGTTGAGTTGAAATAATACATATAAACATAACTGGCCACAACATTTAGAATTAATTTCTTGAACTTGGAATGTTTGATAAACACCATTCTGTAAGAATTGTATTACTTCAACAGGTGGTGGCATACCATAACTATCAAAATAATATTTATCCTGACTATTATGAATACAAACCCAATGAGAACCATTCTGTGTGTCTAAATTCATAATAATATTCTTTGTATTCTTATTTATATGTATTAATTCATCTCTCATACAGATTACCACATTATCAATTTTTAGTGTTTTACAATACTTGGCTAGTTCTATATTTGACGTTGTATTCTTTCCAAATTGTTTAAACCATTTATCCATTTATTTATGAGAAAGATACAATCCATTACCCCGTTTAGTTAGTTTAACACCCGCTTGAGCGATAGAGGAAAGCATATCACCAACCAACAATCTAGCTTTATCAGGTAGACTTTCAAGTTTTTGAGCAAAATCTACAATTACACCACTTCCACTAATTTGTTTCTCCAACTCCTTGTTATGTCTTTCCAATTCTTTTTGAGCTTTTAGTTGTGCCTTCCTTTCGTTAGCAGTTTTTACCGCTGCTGAAATACCACCAGTCAATGCTCCCGCCGCACTTAAACCAGCAAATAAAGGAATTAGAAACGGGAGAAATCCTCCTCTTGACTCGTCTATTGAATATTTCTTTAACATAGGTTTCGTCATTTTAATTTTAAGTGATCCAACATCATTTAGTGTTTTTACTTGTGTGTGTGTGAGTAAAACATCAATTCTTACAGCTCCTTTTCTTTGAATTGTATTAACATTAATAATACAAGGCTTTTGATTTTGAATACAAGATGTTAATTTATTAAGATTGATTTGATTAACATATACCCCTACCATTTATTTATGAGAAAAAACCTATGTGATATTAATCATAACACCATTATCTGTATTAATCTGTAATTCTGTTTCCTCCAAAAGCAAACAATAAGCATCAACTTCTTCATTCTCCCCTCTTTCAATGTATAGAGAAGTATCCACTCGATTAGACTTTATAGTTTCCTTTTGAGAACTCAGGTCAATTGCGTAGATTGTATATAAACCTTTAAATGCAACCATATCCAAAATAGGATCATTATTACCATTACTTTCACACACTTTTTGGTAGGACTTGTAGGCTTCCGCATAATCATTTTTTTCCCAATCAATTTCCAATCTATCTCGCGGATAAAATGTGCCATCAAGAGAAACCCGAAGTTGTTTCACCTTAGCATTATCACTCAGCGCATTATTCTTATTAGTACCCTCCTCTCCATCTGGTTTTTTAAAAATGAGCCATAGGTATCGTGGCTTTCCTTCAAGAACACCCAAATTCCAAGTGTAGGTAGTGTGTTCCAGTTTAACGTGTTGACATCTTCTTTTAAGGTATGATACATTTAGCGGTTTCTTTGAGTTAAGTCTTCTATTTAACATCTCTTCCGTTTTAAGATTAGGAGTATATTCACTGATATACCAACACAAATCATTAATAACAAATTTATTATTTTCTCCAAAAGCATTTTCATCCCCAAAAAGCAATCTATTTACATTATCATTCCTTTGTAGTTGAAATCTAATTTTAAGCCCATACAAAACTTTATCATAATCACAAAATCCAAATATACCTTTCAGAGGTACTGCTACGGTAAAACTATTCTCAGCTTTTGCGTCATCATTATACATTGACTTCCTTTGACTATAACCAGGGTCTGCGTTTGTACCCGTTGACATATCAGGAATAAAACCCTCAACAGCTCCCTTACCCATTCTATCACTAAACGAATATAGTGTAAATTTCATCATTTCAGATGTAGCAGAGACATAATCAACCGCTTCAACCTCTTGTGTTCCAATATACAGGCGGACACTGTCAAACATTTTCCAGAAGAAATCATTTACGAGTGTAGCATTAGTATTATTCGCAGCCTTAGTGAATTTAAATTTACACAGCAAGAAACTATCAGCTATATTCAAGTAAGTTTGTTGATTATTTATTTCAAAACTTTTTGTTCCGTTTGAATTCCAGTCTGTTCCTGTTATAGCATTTACCTTAAAATAGTCTTCCTTTTTAGTGGAGTTTGAAATGATAATCGTATCATCCAAATCATAGATACTATCAATCGCTTCCATACTTGTATTTATATAGCATTAAAATTGTTGAAACCCTGACCCAAGTATTTTAATGATTTTTTGTCGTTCTTGTGAAGATAGTTGAGTTTTACCTTTTTTAATTTCTTTGATTGCTTGTAATTTATGAGACTCCTTTTGAGCATCTTTTATACTCTTTATAGCACCCGCAACGGAGCCCACGGCAGAAGCAGTTGAACCAATTAGGTCTTTATGTTTAAGGATGGTTGAACCAATACCCATTAGAGTATCAATTATCCCATCTCCTTTATTTCGAAATTGATGACCTACACCCCGTTGTCTCTTAGGTTTATAGTATCCTTTACCCACATACCTTGTATAGTCTGGTGAAAGGAACATGCCCTCCCCTGTAATTATTTTATATTTTCCCAACTCGTGTTTTCTCACAATAACCATTATTTATTTATTGAAAAACTTCACGTAGGTGAATTCTGATGGATATAATTTCATCATTAAAGGATATCATACGATTATCTTGGTCGGTTATCCTAAAATTTACTCTGTATATGGTTTTTCCTGACACAGGTAAATAGACAAGATTTTTTGGTTCCATATTAAATTTATAACCAATCGGGGTTGAGTATGCACTGAATGAAAATATTGTATTTGTTCTTATTCCATCGTTATAAGCACCATCAATCAAATCACAATGAATTAATACTGAATTTATACCGGAGGATATTTGGATAACATTATCACTGTAAAACGTCCCGTTATTTTCAATCTTTTTTGAAGAGAAACCCAATAGCTCTCTAAACGAATTTTCAATCGTGAAATCAACTTTATAATTATTTTTAAGTTTAATAGTTGATTTTGAAGTGTGTTTTTGAATATCTATTACAATATTTTTTGGTTCATCACCTTTTTCTTTCATAAGGCGAGAGACTTCTGAAGATATTTGAGAAATCTCGTAAGCTCCAGGTGAAACGGTTATAGTTTTATATCCACTTCCTGGATTATAACTAAACTTGTTGTTTTTCTCTGTGATATTAAAAAGGGTATTGTAAGTTTCCATTGACAACAAAGATGCCTCATATGAGGTAAGGGGGTCAAGTTGTAGTGGGTAAGGGAATGAAGCTGTGTAATCGCTCGTTGTGAAATTAAAACTAAGAATTGTGCTTCTCATCTTATTTAATATCTAATAAAATATCTTTGTATTGACATTTATTAATTATTTTCATGTTCATCAACTGATCTAAAATGGCTGAGGATTCATTAAAACAATTGTTGTTTCCAGCCTTCTTACTACCTAACAACAATAATAGCCTATTAACTAATTGTGATGGGTCATTTGGAAGAAAACTAACACCCGAACCAAGCTTACTTAAAGCATCAATAATATGTTTCTCCTTCTCATTCTTCTTACTTTTACCAGCAACAGAAACTCCATAATCAAGTGCATTTAGCAACTCAATATATACCCTATCTTCCTCTCTTTCCATATCAAGTGGTTCCTCAAAATATTTTGAACCGCTGAATCCGGGGTTTGTTAGAAGAAACATTAATCTTGGAGTTAATTTAACATTTGGTTGAGTAGAACTCAAGAACATCAATTCATCATTAAATATCAATACCTTTTCTTCCACAAGATGAAACACTGCTGGTTCTTCTGTTGGAATGAGACCTGCTCTGGTTTTTGAACCCGCCGAATATTCATTGTTTTGAAGAGCTTCCACAACATAATTAGGGGGTTGATTTACCTCCTCAAGTTTCCGAAATAATCCCTCGTCATCATATTCTAATTCACCAAGTTCTTGTTTTGTTATCTGACTAAAATCTTTGAGCATTTGAAGTTTTTTCGGAGTAAATTCTACCGTGGGTACTGTAGGTGAGTGTTGAGTTTTCAAAAGTGGTTTAAAGAATTTCTCTTGTTTTCTTTCAAAGGCTTCTTCACCAGTTAGTTTCTGTCTCCGTTTCTTCTTTATCTCTTCCTGTTGTTTAACAACTTTTGAAACTAATTGTTGATGTTCCTTAAACTTTCTTTCTCTTTCTTCAGTATTCATTTTCTGTATTTATTTATTGAAAAATATCATTTAGTATCTCATCTTGTTTCACAACAATATATTTATATTTTCCAATCGTGTGTTTCATATAATTTTCAAATTCTTTTTTACTACATAACGTAGAGCAATTATCTCTCCAAAAATTATTTACATCTATTGAATTTAACTTAAATAAAATAAAAGTATTGGCATTGTTTCTTATTGAGCGTCGAGGGAGTTGAAAATATGATTGACTAAGATATATACAATTACAAGAAGAATGTCTCCCTCTTGTATAGTAGCTATCCATTACTGTTTGGTTTCTCTCATTAACACAATCATCAAAGATGACGAGGTTCTTTTTTGATTTATCTAAATCTTGAGGTGAAGGTATATCATCCGTATTATCACTGAGAATACAAGTTATGGGTTTCGATTTTGATTTCTGTGTATCACAAAATAATTGTATTATATCTTCAATATTATAATCATTCAGTTTGTTTTGAAGTTTAAATAAACCGATAATGTCTTCCTTTTTAAGACCTGCATTAAAACCCTGTGAGAGTAGTTGATACTCGGGTTGAAAACTTGACTTTGTAAAAATTATTAAATTATCATAATCTAAAAAATTAGAACCAAGGAGCATCTTTAAAAGTAAACAGGTTTTTCCACATCCGCTTGAACCAACTATTAGACATCTCAATGAATTTGGAATGTTTTTATGGTTATTAAATTTTATCTTATTTTCCCAAACGGGTAAAAAATCATTCATTTATATATTTGGAAAACAAGTTATCCAACTTTTTTTGAGCTATTTGAGAAACTCTATATTTTATCCTGAGTTCGGGTTTAATTTCAAAATAATCCATTATTTTATTTATATAGTATCTTGTATTAACATTTCCATTAAAATTATTTTGAATAATAAATATCATTAAACCCTTATACATTTCCTCAATACAAAGAGTCTCTTTCCTTGTAAGAAATGGTGTATTATCACCATAATGCTTAACATTCATCTCTCTTATTAATCTTGTAAAGTAATTCATTTTTGGTTCTAATTTAAAAGAGTTATATGTTTTTTTATATTTCTTATTATCATTAATTAGAATATAATCACAGAATAAACATTGTTTATATGAATCCTCATCATTAAGCCCCACTCTATCACAAGCCGGACAATTCTCTAATTTATCATATGGAGAGTCTGGAAATTCTAAATATCCTTCAGAACTTATCATATTTATGTGGTAAATTTTTACTTAAACTAAACGCAAGTTTATTCATTAATAAATACAATGTTTCAAAGCACAAAAGACAAATTTCAATCAATCTCTACTTCGGTGGAAGATATAGAAAAATATGTCAAAGATGTTAAATTGAACAAAGATAAATATGGAAATTTTTGGGTAAAACCAGTTATGGAAAATAACATGAGCCCCTCTATTTCATTTAAAGGAAGAGCTCTAACTATACCTGGAAAGACATCCATTAAAGTAAATCTAACAAAAGTTTCTCCTCTACTCCTGGCAATTTATTCAAAGCTTGAAAAAGTGATTGACCACGATACTTTGAAAAAGAATGATAAGACCATTAATAATTCTAGAGGAGACATTTGTATTTTCTTTAATAATCCAAAGGGTGTAGATCTAAGTAAAATGAATGATGTTAATATTTCTGGTGAAATGTCATTTCGTTCTATGATAGTTAGAGATTATTTAAAGATAACTTTTGATATAAAAATTGTAGAGATTGAATCTGTTAATGAAAGAAAGTATATAGATATTGATGGGAATATTTTTCTTGCTAATTAAATATGAGTCAATACAGCAGTGAAGATTTTACTATTTCATTGAACTCGGACGATAGTGATGATAGTATTTCATTGAACTTGGACGATGGTGATGATAGTATTTCATTGAACACAGATGATAGTTATGATACTAATAGTTTGTGCTCAAATGATAGTTATGAGAGTAGCTTTATTGATGACTCTGAGTATGATTCTGAGTATTCATGTGATAGTTATGACTTAGATGATTCTGAGTGAAAAAGTGTTTTAGTTTAAGCACAGTGATATATATAAAACGGAGCTGTAAAGCTCAAAAGTGTTTTATTTTAAGCACAGTGATATATATAAAACACCACGTTTTCTCACGCTATAAATATGGTTTATTGTGATACTTGCGAGAAGGAAGTAAAATATTATAAACAACATATTCTCACCGCAAAACATACATACAACATTTTAAACAAACTTTCCCCTCTTCCACCTGAAACAAAACACTGTTCTACATGTAATAAAAATATCCTCAAGAAAGGCTTCAAAATACATCTTAAAACAAATCTACATTTATCAAATTTTATCACAACTAAAAACTCTGATGGAGCATTCAAAGGACATATTAAAATAAGAGTCTTTAACTTCAAACCTCCTGAACCAGAGTCTATAGTTGATGCTGTAGAAATAGTTAAACCTGCTGTTCAAACGTTGATTGAAAAAACACTAAAGGAAATGAAACCACTTAAATTTTATATGGGAGTAAAATTAGAAATGACAAAGGATGAAGGAGTTATAGATGCACCATACATGAGAACTGAGCCACACTTTATATCTTCATATCAAGATTTTAAAACATCAGGAGTCTATGATGAACTTATTAAACAAGAGCAAGATGTGGATAATTCAATCGTAGGAAGTGGATTCAATATAGGAAAAATTATTTACATAGACATTCATATTCTTAAATCAGATCCTCTAAAAGCTTCTTCTTACATTGATTTACCCAGTGTTATCAAAAATAGAAAAGCAGTTATCAATATCAAAAATAAAGACAATAAATGTTTTCTCTGGTCTATTTTAGCACACTTACATCCTCCACATTTTCATGATGAAAGAGTATCTCATTATAAAAAATATGAGAATACATTAAATACGAAAGATCTAAAGTTTCCGATGACTTTAAATGATATTCCTAAATTTGAAAAGATGAATAATTTATCAGTTAATGTTTATGGTCTAACAGAAACAAACAACATTCAGGTTTTAAAGCTTTCTGACAATTGTAAACAAACTCATATTAATCTTCTATATTTTAATTCAGACGAAAATTCACATTATACATACATCAAAGATATTGCTAAATTAATAAAACCACAAGTCTGTAAGAGAACAAATAAAATATATATTTGTTTGCGTTGTCTTAACTTCTTCAATTCACAAGAAAGATTAGATAAACATTCAAATTATTGTGGCGAACATAAATCAACGGTAATCAATATGCCTAAAGAAGGCTCAAAGATCACATTCAAAGATGAAAATAAAAAGATCAAACATCCATTTGTTATATATGCTGATTTTGAAAGTATTTTAGAAAAAATTGATACTGCTTCTCAAGATCCAAAAGAATCATACACAAATAAATATCAAAAACATACTCCTTGTGGTTTTTGTTATTATATCAAATCATCCGTTGGTGATAAATATAACAAGTTAGAGATGTATAGAGGCTCAAATACCCCAGAGGAGTTTGTGAAACGACTAGAAAAAGACTGTGTTCGATTAACCAAGATAATGAGAGAAACCAATAAACCAATGTCCTTAACAAGTAAAGAAAAAAGGGAATTTATAAAAAACAATGTCTGTCATATTTGTGAGGAGAAAATTGGTAAAGGTCTAAAGGTTAGAGACCATTGTCATCTCACTGGTAAATATAGAGGTCCGGCTCATCAAAGTTGTAATATTAATTATCAACTCCCCTCTTTCATTCCTGTCTTTCTTCATAACAACGCTCATTATGATACACATCTATTTATCAAGGAACTCTCAAAGACTTCTGGAAGTATCTCAGCAATTCCAAACACGGATCAGAAATACATTTCATTCACAAAAACAATTCACACATCTCCTATTACTCATATCAGATTTCTTGATACATTTAAATTCATGGCAAGTCCATTGGTTAACTTGGTTCAAAATCTAAAAGAGTTTCCATGTCTTTCAGAGTATTTTTTAGATAAAGATTTTCTAACACAAAAGGGAATTTACCCCTATGACTATATGGACTCATTTGAGAGATTCAATGAAACACAACTTCCTTCAAAAGAAAATTTCTATAACAAATTAAACAACAGTAATATATCTGATAAAGATTATGTACACGCACAAAATGTTTGGGAAAAATATAACATCAAGAATCTTGGCGAGTATCATGATTTGTATCTCAAAACTGATGTCCTTTTATTGGCCGATGTATTTGAAGCCTTTAGATCTGTTTGTCGCACTGGATATGGATTGGATCCTGCTCACTACTACACAGCACCTGGATTGGCCTGGAGTGCGATGTTGAAAATGACAAAACAAGATTTGGATTTGATAACCGATGTTGATATGCTTTTGATGATTGAAAAGGCAAAGAGAGGAGGAATTTCACAAGTCTGTTCAAAGAGATACGCAAAAGCAAATAACAAATATCTTCCAAATTATGAATCAACGAAAGAGAGTTCTTACTTGATGTACTATGACGCAAACAACCTGTATGGCTGGGCAATGTCTCAGGCTCTTCCTTATGGAAAACTTAGATGGGTAAAGGAAAAAGACTACAAAAAGGTTTTACAAGATGTATGTATCTCTACACAAAAAGAATTGGATGATTCAAAGGTTGGTTATTATTGTGAAATTGATTTAAAATATCCAGAGGAACTCCATAACCTACACAAAGATCTCCCATTTGCTTGTGAGAAAGAAAGTCCAAAGAAGGAGTGGTTAAGTGATTATCAACGATCATTTAATATAGGTGAATCAACAGAAAAATTACTTACTACATTATATAACAAGAAAAATTATGTTCTACACCAAAGAAATTTGCGACAATATTTATCAAAAGGTCTAAGAGTAGAGAAGATCCATAGGGTTCTAAAGTTCAATCAAAGTCATTGGTTAAGGGGGTACATTGATTTCAATACACAAAGAAGAACAGAGTCAAAAACCGATTTTGAGAAAGACTTTTATAAATTGATGAATAATGCGGTCTTTGGTAAGACCATGGAGAATGTGAGGAAAAGACAAAATATCAGACTATCAACATCTTGGGAACAAGCATCAAAATTAATTAATAGACCGAGTTTTACTAGAGCTGAGGTCTTTACTGAGAACTTTTGTGCGATCCATTTGGTTAAAGAGAGTATTGAAATGAACAAACCTATTTATATTGGAACAACAATTCTTGATTTATCAAAGTCATTAATGTATGATTACTTTTATAATAACTTGAGGAAGAAATATCAAAATGATGTTAATCTACTTTATATGGATACAGATAGTTTTATTTTGCAAATTAATACTGATGATGTTTATTCAGACATGAAAAAGGACATTAATATCTATGACACTAGTAATTACAGCCCAGAGAGTGAGTTGTTCTCCTCCAAAAATAAAAAGGTGATTGGAAAGTTCAAGGATGAATTAGGAGGAAATGTCATGAGTGAATTTGTGGGATTGAGGTCTAAGGCTTATGCTTATAAATATATTGTGAATAACGTTGAAAAAACTGATAAGAAGTTAAAAGGTGTAAAGAAAAATGTTATTAAAGAAACAATAAACTTTAAGGATTATTATAACTGTTTAACAACAAAGAAAGAAGAGTTTAGAAAGATTAATGGAATAAGAAGTTATAAACATCAATTATTTTCAGAAGAGATGAATAAGAAAGCATTGGGGGCTTTTGATGATAAGAGGTTTATTTTAGAAAATGGAATTGATAGTCTCCCTTATGGTTATATAAGTATATAAGTGATAAGATATATATATAAGTGATAAGATATATATAAGTGATAAGATATACATAAGTGATAAGATATATATAAGTGATAAGATATATATAAGTGATAAGTTAAAAAGGGGGGGTTGGGGATTTTAACGGGCTACCGCCGCCTTTTTTACTATTATATAAATGATAGAACCAAGTATCAACCAGACTAAAGAGTGGAGGTGTAATCAACCTTGGTATATAAATGGAAAACATAATGAATGTGAAAAATATCAAATAGGTATAATTGAAAAGGCAACTGGTAAAAAAATTCACAAAACAAATAAGAGAATTAATTTAAATACCGGTGAATTGGGTAAAAAAGATGGAAATATTTTTGAGTGGACGGAAAACTTTGATGGTTGTCAGGAAAATATATACTTTAATTTAAAAATGGTATGTGGCACTGGAGGCGCTCAAATAAGAACATTGAGGGAGGTTTACCATTTTATCTTAGCTCAGTTAAAATATCTTAATAAAGAACCAAACTCAAACATATTTTTTGTTAATGTATTAGATGGTGAAGAGAGTTGTAGGAGAATTAAATTATTTCCCACGCATAAACAAATATTTGTAGGGTCGTTGTTTGAGTGGGTTATATTCACCAGATGATATTAAGAGTAAAAGGTTAAAAGGTCCATGAGGTCAGAAGGATCACAGGTGTTTAAGTGGTCTAATGAATAAGGATAACATGTCAAAAGGTTAGAAGGTTCGTAAAGAACAGGGTGAGAGAAATATAGGTGTTTAGGGGCAATGAGGGAGGGAAAGAATTAATATGGAAGTGAATGGGTCAATGTTTGAGTGGGTCAAAGATTAATCTGCTGCCAGATGATATGTAGAAGAAGGATGATAGGTCTATAAGAGAAAACAAATATTTGTAGTGTTTGAGTGGTCTAATGAACAACATTAAGGATAGGTACTACAGACAAAAGGTTCATAAAGATGAGGGTGGGAGAAATAGAGGTGTTTATGATTTTTGAAAAAGACAAGGGGGTAAATGACATTAGATAGGGATTTCCCATGTTAAACGGAGGTGTCCCAGAAGCAACATTATTACACTACTAGTGGCGACTCCATTGTGAAATCTTGTCAAAAGTGGCGACTCCATTGTGAAATCTTGTCAAAAGTGGCGACTCAATTGTGAAATGTGTGCAAAAGTGGCGACTCCATTGTGAAATCTTCTCAAAAGTGGCGACTCCATTGTGAAATCTTCTCAAAAGTGGCGACTCCATTGTGAAATCTTCTCAAAAGTGGCGACTCCAATGTGAAATGTGTGCAAAAGTGGCGTCTCCATTGTGAAATCTTCTCAAAAGTGGCGACTCCATTGTGAAATCTTCTCAAAAGTGGCAACTCCATTGTGAAATCTTCTCAAAAGTGGCGACTCCATTGTGAAATCTTCTCAAAACTGGCGACTCCATTGTGAAATCTTCTCAAAAGTGGCGACTCCATTGTGAAATCTTTTCAAAAGTGGCGACTCCATTGTGAAATCTTCTCAAAAGTGGCGACTCCATTGTGAAATCTTCTCAAAAGTGGCGACTCCATTGTGAAATGTGTGCAAAAGTGGCGACTCCATTGTGAAATCTTCTCAAAAGTGGCGACTCCATTGTGAAATCTTCTCAAAAGTGGCGACTCCATTGTGAAATGTGTGCAAAAGTGGCGACTCCATTGTGAAATGTGTGCAAAAGTGGCGACTCCATTGTGAAATCTTCTCAAAAGTGGCGACTCCATTGTGAAATCTTCACAAAAGTGGCGACTCCATTGTGAAATGTGTGCAAAAGTGGCGACTCCATTGTGAAATCTTCTCAAAAGTGTCGACTCCATTGTGAAATCTTCTCAAAAGTGGAGACTCCATTGTGAAATCTTCTCAAAAGTGGCGACTCCATTGTGAAATCTTCTCAAAAGTGGCGACTCCATTGTGAAATCTTCTCAAAAGTGGCGACTCCATTGTGAAATGTGTGCAAAAGTGGCGACTCCATTGTGAAATATTCTCAAAAGTGGCAACTCCATTGTGAAATCTTGTCAAAAGTGGCGACTCCATTGTGAAATGTGTGCAAAAGTGGCGACTCCATTGTGAAATCTTCTCAAAAGTGGCGACTCCATTGTGAAATCTTCTCAAAAGTGGCGACTCCATTGTGAAATCTTCTCAAAAGTGGCGACTCCATTGTGAAATGTGTGCAAAAGTGGCGACTCCATTGTGAAATGTGTGCAAAAGTGGCGACTCCATTGTGAAATCTTCTCAAAAGTGGCGACTCCATTGTGAAATCTTCTCAAAAGTGGCGACTCCATTGTGAAATGTGTGCAAAAGTGGCGACTCCATTGTGAAATCTTCTCAAAAGTGGCGACTCCATTGTGAAATCTTCTCAAAAGTGGCGACTCCATTGTGAAATGTGTGCAAAAGTGGCGACTCCATTGTGAAATCTTCTCAAAAGTGGCGACTCCATTGTGAAATGTGTGCAAAAGTGGTGACTCCATTGTGAAATGTGTGCAAAAGTGGCGACTCCATTGTGAAATGTGTGCAAAAGTGGCGACTCCATTGTGAAATCTTCTCAAAAGTGGCGACTCCATTGTGAAATGTGTGCAAAAGTGGCGACTCCATTGTGAAATCTTCTCAAAAGTGGCGACTCCATTGTGAAATCTTCTCAAAAGTGGCGACTCCATTGTGAAATCTTCTCAAAAGTGGCGACTCCATTGTGAAATCTTCTCAAAAGTGGCGACTCCATTGTGAAATGTGTGCAAAAGTGGCGACTCCATTGTGAAATCTTCTCAAAAGTGGCGACTCCATTGTGAAATCTTCTCAAAAGTGGCGACTCCATTGTGAAATCTTCTCAAAAGTGGCGACTCCATTGTGAAATCTTCTCAAAAGTGGCGACTCCATTGTGAAATGTGCTCAAAAGTGGCGACTCCATTGTGAAATCTTCTCAAAAGTGGCGACTCCATTGTGAAATCTTCTCAAAAGTGGCGACTCCATTGTGAAATCTTCTCAAAAGTGGCGACTCCATTGTGAAATCTTCTCAAAAGTGGCGACTCCATTGTGAAATCTTCTCAAAAGTGGCGACTCCATTGTGAAATGTGTGCAAAAGTGGCGACTCCATTGTGAAATCTTCTCAAAAGTGGCGACTCCATTGTGAAATCTTCTCAAAAGTGGCGACTCCATTGTGAAATGTGTGCAAAAGTGGCGACTCCATTGTGAAATGTGTGCAAAAGTGGCGACTCCATTGTGAAATCTTCTCAAAAGTGGTGACTCCATTGTGAAATCTTCTCAAAAGTGGCGACTCCATTGTGAAATCTTCTCAAAAGTGGCGACTCCATTGTGAAATCTTCTCAAAAGTGGCGACTACATTGTGAAATCTTCTCAAAAATGGCGACTCCATTGTGAAATCTTCTCAAAAGTGGCGACTCCATTGTGAAATGTGTGCAAAAGTGGCGACTCCATTGTGAAATCTTCTCAAAAGTGGCGACTCCATTGTGAAATCTTCTCAAAAGTGGCGACTCCATTGTGAAATCTTCTCAAAAGTGGCGACTCCATTGTGAAATCTTCTCAAAAGTGGCGACTCCATTGTGAAATCTTGTCAAAAGTGGCGACTCCATTGTGAAATGTGTGCAAAAGTGGCGACTCCATTGTGAAATCTTCTCAAAAGTGGCGACTCCATTGTGAAATGTGTGCAAAAGTGGCGACTCCATTGTGAAATCTTCTCAAAAGTGGCGACTCCATTGTGAAATCTTCTCAAAAGTGGCGACTCCATTGTGAAATGTGCTCAAAAGTGGCGACTCCATTGTGAAATCTTCTCAAAAGTGGCGACTCCATTGTGAAATGTGTGCAAAAGTGGCGACTCCATTGTGAAATCTTTTCAAAAGTAGCGACTCCATTGTGAAATCTTCTCAAAAGTGGCGACTCCATTGTGAAATCTTCTCAAAAGTGGCGACTCCATTGTGAAATCTTCTCAAAAGTGGCGACTCCATTGTGAAATCTTCTCAAAAGTGGCGACTCCATTGTGAAATCTTCTCAAAAGTGGTGACTCCATTGTGAAATGTGTGCAAAAGTGGCGACTCCATTGTGAAATCTTCTCAAAAGTGGCGACTCCATTGTGAAATCTTCTCAAAAGTGGCGACTCCATTGTGAAATGTGTGCAAAAGTGGCGACTCCATTGTGAAATCTTCTCAAAAGTGGCGACTCCATTGTGAAATGTGTGCAAAAGTGGCGACTCCATTGTGAAATCTTGTCAAAAGTGGTGACTCCATTGTGAAATGTGTGCAAAAGTGGCGACTCCATTGTGAAATCTTCTCAAAAGTGGCGACTCCATTGTGAAATCTTCTCAAAAGTGGCGACTCCATTGTGAAATCTTCTCAAAAGTGGCGACTCCATTGTGAAATCTTCTCAAAAGTGGCGACTCCATTGTGAAATCTTCTCAAAAGTGGCGACTCCATTGTGAAATGTGTGCAAAAGTGGCGACTCCATTGTGAAATCTTCTCAAAGGTGGCGACTCCATTGTGAAATCTTCTCAAAAGTGGCGACTCCATTGTGAAATGTGTGCAAAAGTGGCGACTCCATTGTGAAATCTTCTCAAAAGTGGCGACTCCATTGTGAAATCTTCTCAAAAGTGGCGACTCCATTGTGAAATGTGTGCAAAAGTGGCGACTCCATTGTGAAATGTGTGCAAAAGTGGCGACTCCATTGTGAAATCTTCTCAAAAGTGGCGACTCCATTGTGAAATCTTCTCAAAAGTGGCGACTCCATTGTGAAATCTTCTCAAAAGTGGCGACTCCATTGTGAAATCTTCTCAAAAGTGGCGACTCCATTGTGAAATCTTCTCAAAAGTGGCGACTCCATTGTGAAATCTTCTCAAAAGTGGCGACTCCATTGTGAAATGTGTGCAAAAGTGGCGACTCCATTGTGAAATCTTCTCAAAAGTGGCGACTCCATTGTGAAATCTTCTCAAAAGTGGCGACTCCATTGTGAAATCTTCTCAAAAGTGGCGACTCCATTGTGAAATCTTCTCAAAAGTGGCGACTCCATTGTGAAATCTTCTCAAAAGTGGCGACTCCATTGTGAAATGTGTGCAAAAGTGGCGACTCCATTGTGAAATCTTCTCAAAAGTGGCGACTCCATTGTGAAATCTTCTCAAAAGTGGCGACTCCATTGTGAAATCTTCTCAAAAGTGGCGACTCCATTGTGAAATCTTCTCAAAAGTGGCGACTCCATTGTGAAATCTTCTCAAAAGTGGCGACTCCATTGTGAAATGTGTGCAAAAGTGGCGACTCCATTGTGAAATCTTCTCAAAAGTGGCGACTCCATTGTGAAATCTTCTCAAAAGTGGCGACTCCATTGTGAAATCTTCTCAAAAGTGGCGACTCCATTGTGAAATCTTCTCAAAAGTGGCGACTCCATTGTGAAATCTTCTCAAAAGTGGCGACTCCATTGTGAAATCTTCTCAAAAGTGGCGACTCCATTGTGAAATCTTCTCAAAAGTGGCGACTCCATTGTGAAATCTTCTCAAAAGTGGCGACTCCATTGTGAAATGTGTGCAAAAGTGGCGACTCCATTGTGAAATCTTCTCAAAAGTGGCGACTCCATTGTGAAATCTTCTCAAAAGTGGCGACTCCATTGTGAAATGTGTGCAAAAGTGGCGACTCCATTGTGAAATGTGTGCAAAAGTGGCGACTCCATTGTGAAATCTTCTCAAAAGTGGCGACTCCATTGTGAAATCTTCTCAAAAGTGGCGACTCCATTGTGAAATGTGTGCAAAAGTGGCGACTCCATTGTGAAATCTTCTCAAAAGTGGCGACTCCATTGTGAAATCTTCTCAAAAGTGGCGACTCCATTGTGAAATCTTCTCAAAAGTGGCGACTCCATTGTGAAATCTTCTCAAAAGTGGCGACTCCATTGTGAAATCTTCTCAAAAGTGGCGACTCCATCGTGAAATGTGTGCAAAAGTGGCGACTCCATTGTGAAATATTCTCAAAAGTGGCGACTCCATTGTGAAATCTTCTCAAAAGTGGCGACTCCATTGTGAAATCTTCTCAAAAGTGGCGACTCCATTGTGAAATCTTCTCAAAAGTGGCGACTCCATTGTGAAATGTGCTCAAAAGTGGCGACTCCATTGTGAAATCTTCTCAAAAGTGGCGACTCCATTGTGAAATCTTCTCAAAAGTGGCGACTCCATTGTGAAATCTTCTCAAAAGTGGCGACTCCATTGTGAAATCTTCTCAAAAGTGGCGACTCCATTGTGAAATCTTCTCAAAAGTGGCGACTCCATTGTGAAATGTGTGCAAAAGTGGCGACTCCATTGTGAAATCTTCTCAAAAGCGGCGACTCCATTGTGAAATCTTCTCAAAAGTGGCGACTCCATTGTGAAATCTTCTCAAAAGTGGCGACTCCATTGTGAAATCTTCTCAAAAGTGGCGACTCCATTGTGAAATCTTCTCAAAAGTGGCGACTCCATTGTGAAATCTTCTCAAAAGTGGCGACTCCATTGTGAAATCTTCTCAAAAGTGGCGACTCCATTGTGAAATCTTCTCAAAAGTGGCGACTCCATTGTGAAATGTGTGCAAAAGTGGCGACTCCATTGTGAAATCTTCTCAAAGTGGCGACTCCATTGTGAAATCTTCTCAAAAGTGGCGACTCCATTGTGAAATCTTCTCAAAAGTGGCGACTCCATTGTGAAATGTGTGCAAAAGTGGCGACTCCATTGTGAAATCTTCTCAAAAGTGGCGACTCCATTGTGAAATCTTCTCAAAAGTGGCGACTCCATTGTGAAATCTTCTCAAAAGTGGCGACTCCATTGTGAAATCTTCTCAAAAGTGGCGACTCCATTGTGAAATCTTCTCAAAAGTGGCGACTCCATTGTGAAATGTGTGCAAAAGTGGCGACTCCATTGTGAAATCTTCTCAAAAGTGGCGACTCCATTGTGAAATCTTCTCAAAAGTGGCGACTCCATTGTGAAATGTGCTCAAAAGTGGCGACTCCATTGTGAAATCTTCTCAAAAGTGGCGACTCCATTGTGAAATGTGTGCAAAAGTGGCGACTCCATTGTGAAATCTTTTCAAAAGTAGCGACTCCATTGTGAAATCTTCTCAAAAGTGGCGACTCCATTGTGAAATCTTCTCAAAAGTGGCGACTCCATTGTGAAATCTTCTCAAAAGTGGCGACTCCATTGTGAAATCTTCTCAAAAGTGGCGACTCCATTGTGAAATCTTCTCAAAAGTGGTGACTCCATTGTGAAATGTGTGCAAAAGTGGCGACTCCATTGTGAAATCTTCTCAAAAGTGGCGACTCCATTGTGAAATCTTCTCAAAAGTGGCGACTCCATTGTGAAATGTGTGCAAAAGTGGCGACTCCATTGTGAAATCTTCTCAAAAGTGGCGACTCCATTGTGAAATGTGTGCAAAAGTGGCGACTCCATTGTGAAATCTTGTCAAAAGTGGTGACTCCATTGTGAAATGTGTGCAAAAGTGGCGACTCCATTGTGAAATCTTCTCAAAAGTGGCGACTCCATTGTGAAATCTTCTCAAAAGTGGCGACTCCATTGTGAAATCTTCTCAAAAGTGGCGACTCCATTGTGAAATCTTCTCAAAAGTGGCGACTCCATTGTGAAATCTTCTCAAAAGTGGCGACTCCATTGTGAAATGTGTGCAAAAGTGGCGACTCCATTGTGAAATCTTCTCAAAGGTGGCGACTCCATTGTGAAATCTTCTCAAAAGTGGCGACTCCATTGTGAAATGTGTGCAAAAGTGGCGACTCCATTGTGAAATCTTCTCAAAAGTGGCGACTCCATTGTGAAATCTTCTCAAAAGTGGCGACTCCATTGTGAAATGTGTGCAAAGTGGTGGCGACTCCATTGTGAAATGTGTGCAAAAGTGGCGACTCCATTGTGAAATCTTCTCAAAAGTGGCGACTCCATTGTGAAATCTTCTCAAAAGTGGCGACTCCATTGTGAAATCTTCTCAAAAGTGGCGACTCCATTGTGAAATCTTCTCAAAAGTGGCGACTCCATTGTGAAATCTTCTCAAAAGTGGCGACTCCATTGTGAAATCTTCTCAAAAGTGGCGACTCCATTGTGAAATGTGTGCAAAAGTGGCGACTCCATTGTGAAATCTTCTCAAAAGTGGCGACTCCATTGTGAAATCTTCTCAAAAGTGGCGACTCCATTGTGAAATCTTCTCAAAAGTGGCGACTCCATTGTGAAATCTTCTCAAAAGTGGCGACTCCATTGTGAAATCTTCTCAAAAGTGGCGACTCCATTGTGAAATGTGTGCAAAAGTGGCGACTCCATTGTGAAATCTTCTCAAAAGTGGCGACTCCATTGTGAAATCTTCTCAAAAGTGGCGACTCCATTGTGAAATCTTCTCAAAAGTGGCGACTCCATTGTGAAATCTTCTCAAAAGTGGCGACTCCATTGTGAAATCTTCTCAAAAGTGGCGACTCCATTGTGAAATGTGTGCAAAAGTGGCGACTCCATTGTGAAATCTTCTCAAAAGTGGCGACTCCATTGTGAAATCTTCTCAAAAGTGGCGACTCCATTGTGAAATCTTCTCAAAAGTGGCGACTCCATTGTGAAATCTTCTCAAAAGTGGCGACTCCATTGTGAAATCTTCTCAAAAGTGGCGACTCCATTGTGAAATCTTCTCAAAAGTGGCGACTCCATTGTGAAATCTTCTCAAAAGTGGCGACTCCATTGTGAAATGTGTGCAAAAGTGGCGACTCCATTGTGAAATCTTCTCAAAAGTGGCGACTCCATTGTGAAATCTTCTCAAAAGTGGCGACTCCATTGTGAAATGTGTGCAAAAGTGGCGACTCCATTGTGAAATGTGTCAAAAGTGGCGACTCCATTGTGAAATCTTCTCAAAAGTGGCGACTCCATTGTGAAATCTTCTCAAAAGTGGCGACTCCATTGTGAAATGTGTGCAAAAGTGGCGACTCCATTGTGAAATCTTCTCAAAAGTGGCGACTCCATTGTGAAATCTTCTCAAAAGTGGCGACTCCATTGTGAAATCTTCTCAAAAGTGGCGACTCCATTGTGAAATCTTCTCAAAAGTGGCGACTCCATTGTGAAATCTTCTCAAAAGTGGCGACTCCATCGTGAAATGTGTGCAAAAGTGGCGACTCCATTGTGAAATATTCTCAAAAGTGGCGACTCCATTGTGAAATCTTGTCAAAAGTGGCGACTCCATTGTGAAATGTGTGCAAAAGTGGCGACTCCATTGTGAAATCTTCTCAAAAGTGGCGACTCCATTGTGAAATCTTCTCAAAAGTGGCGACTCCATTGTGAAATCTTCTCAAAAGTGGCGACTCCATTGTGAAATCTTCTCAAAAGTGGCGACTCCATTGTGAAATCTTCTCAAAAGTGGCGACTCCATTGTGAAATGTGTGCAAAAGTGGCGACTCCATTGTGAAATCTTCTCAAAAGTGGCGACTCCATTGTGAAATCTTCTCAAAAGTGGCGACTCCATTGTGAAATCTTCTCAAAAGTGGCGACTCCATTGTGAAATCTTCTCAAAAGTGGCGACTCCATTGTGAAATCTTCTCAAAAGTGGCGACTCCATTGTGAAATCTTCTCAAAAGTGGCGACTCCATTGTGAAATCTTCTCAAAAGTGGCGACTCCATTGTGAAATCTTGTCAAAAGTGGCGACTCAATTGTGAAATGTGTGCAAAAGTGGCGACTCCATTGTGAAATCTTCTCAAAAGTGGCGACTCCATTGTGAAATCTTCTCAAAAGTGGCGACTCCATTGTGAAATCTTCTCAAAAGTGGCGACTCCATTGTGAAATGTGTGCAAAAGTGGCGTCTCCATTGTGAAATCTTCTCAAAAGTGGCGACTCCATTGTGAAATCTTCTCAAAAGTGGCGACTCCATTGTGAAATCTTCTCAAAAGTGGCGACTCCATTGTGAAATCTTCTCAAAACTGGCGACTCCATTGTGAAATCTTCTCAAAAGTGGCGACTCCATTGTGAAATCTTTTCAAAAGTGGCGACTCCATTGTGAAATCTTCTCAAAAGTGGCGACTCCATTGTGAAATCTTCTCAAAAGTGGCGACTCCATTGTGAAATGTGTGCAAAAGTGGCGACTCCATTGTGAAATCTTCTCAAAAGTGGCGACTCCATTGTGAAATCTTCTCAAAAGTGGCGACTCCATTGTGAAATGTGTGCAAAAGTGGCGACTCCATTGTGAAATGTGTGCAAAAGTGGCGACTCCATTGTGAAATCTTCTCAAAAGTGGCGACTCCATTGTGAAATCTTCTCAAAAGTGGCGACTCCATTGTGAAATGTGTGCAAAAGTGGCGACTCCATTGTGAAATCTTCTCAAAAGTGTCGACTCCATTGTGAAATCTTCTCAAAAGTGGCGACTCCATTGTGAAATCTTCTCAAAAGTGGCGACTCCATTGTGAAATCTTCTCAAAAGTGGCGACTCCATTGTGAAATCTTCTCAAAAGTGGCGACTCCATTGTGAAATGTGTGCAAAAGTGGCGACTCCATTGTGAAATATTCTCAAAAGTGGCAACTCCATTGTGAAATCTTGTCAAAAGTGGCGACTCCATTGTGAAATGTGTGCAAAAGTGGCGACTCCATTGTGAAATCTTCTCAAAAGTGGCGACTCCATTGTGAAATCTTCTCAAAAGTGGCGACTCCATTGTGAAATCTTCTCAAAAGTGGCGACTCCATTGTGAAATGTGTGCAAAAGTGGCGACTCCATTGTGAAATGTGTGCAAAAGTGGCGACTCCATTGTGAAATCTTCTCAAAAGTGGCGACTCCATTGTGAAATCTTCTCAAAAGTGGCGACTCCATTGTGAAATGTGTGCAAAAGTGGCGACTCCATTGTGAAATCTTCTCAAAAGTGGCGACTCCATTGTGAAATCTTCTCAAAAGTGGCGACTCCATTGTGAAATGTGTGCAAAAGTGGCGACTCCATTGTGAAATCTTCTCAAAAGTGGCGACTCCATTGTGAAATGTGTGCAAAAGTGGTGACTCCATTGTGAAATGTGTGCAAAAGTGGCGACTCCATTGTGAAATGTGTGCAAAAGTGGCGACTCCATTGTGAAATCTTCTCAAAAGTGGCGACTCCATTGTGAAATGTGTGCAAAAGTGGCGACTCCATTGTGAAATCTTCTCAAAAGTGGCGACTCCATTGTGAAATCTTCTCAAAAGTGGCGACTCCATTGTGAAATCTTCTCAAAAGTGGCGACTCCATTGTGAAATCTTCTCAAAAGTGGCGACTCCATTGTGAAATGTGTGCAAAAGTGGCGACTCCATTGTGAAATCTTCTCAAAAGTGGCGACTCCATTGTGAAATCTTCTCAAAAGTGGCGACTCCATTGTGAAATCTTCTCAAAAGTGGCGACTCCATTATGAAATCTTCTCAAAAGTGGCGACTCCATTGTGAAATGTGCTCAAAAGTGGCGACTCCATTGTGAAATCTTTTCAAAAGTGGCGACTCCATTGTGAAATCTTCTCAAAAGTGGCGACTCCATTGTGAAATCTTCTCAAAAGTGGCGACTCCATTGTGAAATCTTCTCAAAAGTGGCGACTCCATTGTGAAATCTTCTCAAAAGTGGCGACTCCATTGTGAAATGTGTGCAAAAGTGGCGACTCCATTGTGAAATCTTCTCAAAAGCGGCGACTCCATTGTGAAATCTTCTCAAAAGTGCCGACTCCATTGTGAAATCTTCTCAAAAGTGGCGACTCCATTGTGAAATCTTCTCAAAAGTGGCGACTCCATTGTGAAATCTTCTCAAAAGTGGCGACTCCATTGTGAAATCTTCTCAAAAGTGGCGACTCCATTGTGAAATCTTCTCAAAAGTGGCGACTCCATTGTGAAATCTTCTCAAAAGTGGCGACTCCATTGTGAAATGTGTGCAAAAGTGGCGACTCCATTGTGAAATCTTCTCAAAAGTGGCGACTCCATTGTGAAATCTTCTCAAAAGTGGCGACTCCATTGTGAAATCTTCTCAAAAGTGGCGACTCCATTGTGAAATGTGTGCAAAAGTGGCGACTCCATTGTGAAATCTTCTCAAAAGTGGCGACTCCATTGTGAAATCTTCTCAAAAGTGGCGATCCATTGTGAAATCTTCTCAAAAGTGGCGACTCCATTGTGAAATCTTCTCAAAAGTGGCGACTCCATTGTGAAATCTTCTCAAAAGTGGCGACTCCATTGTGAAATGTGTGCAAAAGTGGCGACTCCATTGTGAAATCTTCTCAAAAGTGGCGACTCCATTGTGAAATCTTCTCAAAAGTGGCGACTCCATTGTGAAATGTGCTCAAAAGTGGCGACTCCATTGTGAAATCTTCTCAAAAGTGGCGACTCCATTGTGAAATGTGTGCAAAAGTGGCGACTCCATTGTGAAATCTTCTCAAAAGTGGCGACTCCATTGTGAAATCTTCTCAAAAGTGGCGACTCCATTGTGAAATCTTCTCAAAAGTGGCGACTCCATTGTGAAATCTTCTCAAAAGTGGTGACTCCATTGTGAAATGTGTGCAAAAGTGGCGACTCCATTGTGAAATCTTCTCAAAAGTGGCGACTCCATTGTGAAATCTTCTCAAAAGTGGCGACTCCATTGTGAAATGTGTGCAAAAGTGGCGACTCCATTGTGAAATCTTCTCAAAAGTGGCGACTCCATTGTGAAATGTGTGCAAAAGTGGCGACTCCATTGTGAAATCTTGTCAAAAGTGGTGACTCCATTGTGAAATGTGTGCAAAAGTGGCGACTCCATTGTGAAATCTTCTCAAAAGTGGCGACTCCATTGTGAAATCTTCTCAAAAGTGGCGACTCCATTGTGAAATCTTCTCAAAAGTGGCGACTCCATTGTGAAATCTTCTCAAAAGTGGCGACTCCATTGTGAAATCTTCTCAAAAGTGGCGACTCCATTGTGAAATGTGTGCAAAAGTGGCGACTCCATTGTGAAATCTTCTCAAAGGTGGCGACTCCATTGTGAAATCTTCTCAAAAGTGGCGACTCCATTGTGAAATGTGTGCAAAAGTGGCGACTCCATTGTGAAATCTTCTCAAAAGTGGCGACTCCATTGTGAAATCTTCTCAAAAGTGGCGACTCCATTGTGAAATGTGTGCAAAAGTGGCGACTCCATTGTGAAATGTGTGCAAAAGTGGCGACTCCATTGTGAAATCTTCTCAAAAGTGGCGACTCCATTGTGAAATCTTCTCAAAAGTGGCGACTCCATTGTGAAATCTTCTCAAAAGTGGCGACTCCATTGTGAAATGTGTGCAAAAGTGGCGACTCCATTGTGAAATCTTCTCAAAAGTGGCGACTCCATTGTGAAATCTTCTCAAAAGTGGCGACTCCATTGTGAAATCTTCTCAAAAGTGGCGACTCCATTGTGAAATCTTCTCAAAAGTGGCGACTCCATTGTGAAATCTTCTCAAAAGTGGCGACTCCATTGTGAAATCTTCTCAAAAGTGGCGACTCCATTGTGAAATCTTCTCAAAAGTGGCGACTCCATTGTGAAATCTTCTCAAAAGTGGCGACTCCATTGTGAAATCTTCTCAAAAGTGGCGACTCCATTGTGAAATGTGTGCAAAAGTGGCGACTCCATTGTGAAATGTGTGCAAAAGTGGCGACTCCATTGTGAAATGTGTGCAAAAGTGGCGACTCCATTGTGAAATCTTCTCAAAAGTGGCGACTCCATTGTGAAATGTGTGCAAAAGTGGCGACTCCATTGTGAAATCTTCTCAAAAGTGGCGACTCCATTGTGAAATCTTCTCAAAAGTGGCGACTCCATTGTGAAATCTTCTCAAATGTGGCGACTCCATTGTGAAATCTTCTCAAAAGTGGCGACTCCATTGTGAAGTGTGTGCAAAAGTGGCGACTCCATTGTGAAATCTTCTCAAAAGTGGCGACTCCATTGTGAAATCTTCTCAAAAGTGGCGACTCCATTGTGAAATCTTCTCAAAAGTGGCGACTCCATTGTGAAATCTTCTCAAAAGTGGCGACTCCATTGTGAAATGTGCTCAAAAGTGGCGACTCCATTGTGAAATCTTCTCAAAAGTGGCGACTCCATTGTGAAATCTTCTCAAAAGTGGCGACTCCATTGTGAAATCTTCTCAAAAGTGGCGACTCCATTGTGAAATCTTCTCAAAAGTGGCGACTCCATTGTGAAATCTTCTCAAAAGTGGCGACTCCATTGTGAAATGTGTGCAAAAGTGGCGACTCCATTGTGAAATCTTCTCAAAAGTGGCGACTCCATTGTGAAATCTTCTCAAAAGTGGCGACTCCATTGTGAAATCTTCTCAAAAGTGGCGACTCCATTGTGAAATCTTCTCAAAAGTGGCGACTCCATTGTGAAATCTTCTCAAAAGTGGCGACTCCATTGTGAAATCTTCTCAAAAGTGGCGACTCCATTGTGAAATCTTCTCAAAAGTGGCGACTCCATTGTGAAATCTTCTCAAAAGTGGCGACTCCATTGTGAAATGTGTGCAAAAGTGGCGACTCCATTGTGAAATCTTCTCAAAAGTGGCGACTCCATTGTGAAATCTTCTCAAAAGTGGCGACTCCATTGTGAAATCTTCTCAAAAGTGGCGACTCCATTGTGAAATGTGTGCAAAAGTGGCGACTCCATTGTGAAATCTTCTCAAAAGTGGCGACTCCATTGTGAAATCTTCTCAAAAGTGGCGACTCCATTGTGAAATCTTCTCAAAAGTGGCGACTCCATTGTGAAATCTTCTCAAAAGTGGCGACTCCATTGTGAAATCTTCTCAAAAGTGGCGACTCCATTGTGAAATGTGTGCAAAAGTGGCGACTCCATTGTGAAATCTTCTCAAAAGTGGCGACTCCATTGTGAAATCTTCTCAAAAGTGGCGACTCCATTGTGAAATGTGCTCAAAAGTGGCGACTCCATTGTGAAATCTTCTCAAAAGTGGCGACTCCATTGTGAAATGTGTGCAAAAGTGGCGACTCCATTGTGAAATCTTCTCAAAAGTGGCGACTCCATTGTGAAATCTTCTCAAAAGTGGCGACTCCATTGTGAAATCTTCTCAAAAGTGGCGACTCCATTGTGAAATCTTCTCAAAAGTGGCGACTCCATTGTGAAATCTTCTCAAAAGTGGCGACTCCATTGTGAAATCTTCTCAAAAGTGGCGACTCCATTGTGAAATGTGTGCAAAAGTGGCGACTCCATTGTGAAATCTTCTCAAAAGTGGCGACTCCATTGTGAAATCTTCTCAAAAGTGGCGACTCCATTGTGAAATGTGTGCAAAAGTGGCGACTACATTGTGAAATCTTCTCAAAAGTGGCGACTCCATTGTGAAATCTTCTCAAAAGTGGCGACTCCATTGTGAAATCGTGTGCAAAAGTGGCGACTCCATTGTGAAATCTTCTCAAAAGTGGCGACTCCATTGTGAAATCTTCTCAAAAGTGGCGACTCCATTGTGAAATCTTCTCAAAAGTGGCGACTCCATTGTGAAATCTTCTCAAAAGTGGCGACTCCATTGTGAAATGTGTGCAAAAGTGGCGACTCCATTGTGAAATCTTCTCAAAAGTGGCGACTCCATTGTGAAATGTGTGCAAAAGTGGCGACTCCATTGTGAAATCTTCTCAAAAGTGGCGACTCCATTGTGAAATCTTCTCAAAAGTGGCGACTCCATTGTGAAATGTTCTCAAAAGTGGCGACTCCATTGTGAAATCTTCTCAAAAGTGGCGACTCCATTGTGAAATCTTCTCAAAAGTGGCGACTCCATTGTGAAATCTTCTCAAAAGTGGCGACTCCATTGTGAAATGTGTGCAAAAGTGGCGACTCCATTGTGAAATCTTCTCAAAAGTGGCGACTCCATTGTGAAATCTTCTCAAAAGTGGCGACTCCATTGTGAAATCTTCTCAAAAGTGGCGACTCCATTGTGAAATGTGTGCAAAAGTGGCGACTCCATTGTGAAATCTTCTCAAAAGTGGCGACTCCATTGTGAAATCTTCTCAAAAGTGGCGACTCCATTGTGAAATGTGCTCAAAAGTGGCGACTCCATTGTGAAATCTTCTCAAAAGTGGCGACTCCATTGTGAAATGTGTGCAAAAGTGGCGACTCCATTGTGAAATCTTCTCAAAAGTGGCGACTCCATTGTGAAATGCTGCTGCAAAAGTGGCGACTCCATTGTGAAATCTTCTCAAAAGTGGCGACTCCATTGTGAAATGTGTGCAAAAGTGGCGACTCCATTGTGAAATCTTCTCAAAAGTGGCGACTCCATTGTGAAATCTTCTCAAAAGTGGCGACTCCATTGTGAAATCGTGTGCAAAAGTGGCGACTCCATTGTGAAATCTTCTCAAAAGTGGCGACTCCATTGTGAAATCTTCTCAAAAGTGGCGACTCCATTGTGAAATCTTCTCAAAAGTGGCGACTCCATTGTGAAATCTTCTCAAAAGTGGCGACTCCATTGTGAAATCTTCTCAAAAGTGGCGACTCCATTG